>NW_013666459.1:63372-64668 GCF_000517525.1 Limulus polyphemus
GACCCTCAGATTGCGAGTCGAGCGCCTTATCCACCTGGCCATGTCGGGCCTAGTACCCTTGTTAGGAGCGGTATTAAATATTACTCCCATTCGGCATCAGTTTCAGGTATTTTGTTATTGAATTCATTTCTCATTTTGGTTCTCATCTGTGCCGTAAAAATTAAGATTACCGATGCCAGTGCGAATTCTCATTATACAAACTCAAAGAACGGTTAACACTCACCTCAAACGTCTGTACTGCCCCCCCCCCCCGGCACTGGTTGGCTTTGTGAAAGAGCTTTAGATTTCGCATATGACTAACCGATT
Organism: Limulus polyphemus; assembly: GCF_000517525.1. Classification (NCBI taxonomy): domain Eukaryota; kingdom Metazoa; phylum Arthropoda; class Merostomata; order Xiphosura; family Limulidae; genus Limulus; species Limulus polyphemus. The sequence goes on from NW_013666459.1 coordinate 63,679, forward strand.
TTCAGTCCGTGCAAAATCACTAAATATTCTCCTCAATTTAAACTGTGTGCAAGTGTATGTGTGGAGAGTAGCAGTTAATCCCTTAGCATGAATGGTGGGTGGTAGGCTACCTTCCCTCTGGTCAGTAGTTCAGAATTAGAAACAGCAGCAGATAACTTAAGTAGTTTTTTCTTAAATAGAAAACACAAATACCACACCGCCACTTGGATATGACCCACGTCCCAGAGGAAAGATGAAACAAAATTAGCCAAGTGAGCATAAGTTATGGTATATAACCTTAACAGGAGATGAAGAATAACAGTTAACAAGGCTTTAAGTAGACGCAGGATACTTATACGAACAATTTTGAAAATATTCCTGAATATCTCCTTTAAAAAAAATAATATTTTAGTTGGTTATGAAACGATAAAATTTGGCTTTGAACTTTCACGATTTACCATAAAAAATGTTAGAGGTTAGCTCAACTTTATGACAAACTACTTGAAAAACATAATGGAGAAATAAAAATGTTGGAGGTTAGCTCAACTTTATGATAAACTACTTGAAAAACATAATGGAGAAATAAAAATGTTTATCAACTTTATGATAAACTACTTGAAAAACATCATGGAGAAATAAAAATGTTGGAGGTTAGCTCAACTTTATGATAAACTACTTGAAAAACATCATGGAGAAATAAAAATGTTGGAGGTTAGCTCAACTTTATGATAAACTACTTGAAAAACATCATGGAGAAATAAAAATGTTGGAGGTTAGCTCAACTTTATGATAAACTACTTGAAAAATATCACGGAGAAATAAAAATGTTGGAGGTTAGCTCAACTTTATGATAAACTACTTGAAAAATATCACGGAGAAATAAAAAATGTTGGAGGTTAGCTCAACTTTATGATAAACTACTTGAAAAAACATCACGGAGAAATAAAAATGTTGGAGGTTAGCTCAACTTTATGATAAACTACTTGAAAAACATCACGGAGAAATAAAAAT
>NW_013666459.1:65668-87191 GCF_000517525.1 Limulus polyphemus
CGGAGAATAAAAATGTTGGAGGTTAGCTCAACTTTATGATAAACTACTTGAAAAACATCACGGAGAAATAAAAATAGTTAGGAGGTTAGCTCAACTTTATGATAAACTACTTGAAAAACATCACGGAGAAATAAAAATGTTGGAGGTTAACTCAACTTTATGATAAACTACTTGAAAAACACAATGGAGAAATAAAAATGTTGGAGGTTAGCTCAACTTTAGGATAAACTACTTAAAAAACATAATGGAGAAATACTCTGAGCATTTTCACCATCTTAAGAAATAGGGGCACGTGTATTTTACATAAAAAAATACAACATTAGGTGCTTAAACAAACTCACGTAAATGTTAAAAACGCAAAACATTAACATGATTTAAACGTTACACTTAAGCATTTGAACACCCTTTTCGATATGTGCTGATTTACCTTTCGGGTAGCAACTGTAAATAACAAAGAAGAATAACCATAAAATGTGTCACATAAAGTTAAAATAAAGTGAAAAGCAATGTTTATTTATTCAAAACAAAATGTGTCACATAAAGTTAAAATAAAGTGAAAAACAATGTTTATTTATTCAAAACAAATAAAAGAAAACAAGTGCACTGGGCAATAGATGTTGCTTCCACTGGAGATCTCGGGATATATCTCTATCCTTATTTTTCTATATCCAGACTGAAAGAATGTGACATTCACAAAAACAGTTACATCATCCCCTCAGTGTGTAAGCGATACCCCCACGTCATTGGTTTTCCCAAGTGAAATGAAGGAGGACGTAGCGTCTAGACATTTCTAAACAATAATGTTGCTATAGAAAGTAGATACAAGGTTTAAACTAGTTTCTCAACAACATCCCTTACGAAAAAGCCCAAAATTATCCAAGTGGGACACAAGTCTTGACCGTGTTCAAGTTCATCCTTCTAAACCAAGAGAGAACTAAAATATAATACTTTTCTAAATACCATACCCTAACTTTCTTTGTTTTCAATGAGACATTGGCCATTACTAACTTTAATTCTTAAATATAATAGAATATATATTAAACAAGAGGGAATCCTCAATAGCCGCGGCTGTAATTAGATCTCAAATCGATCAGAAGATGGAGCTATGAGCTAAAAGTGTGTATTTGAAAAAAAAAATTCGGAGCTATTTTATGAGTCGCTTTGCTGCGGTTAAAAACTACAGATAAGCTAACATACTTATACAGTACATATACATAAGACAGGCAAGTAAAACCCTTTAATAAAGAAATAATTTAACAAAGATATATTTCTTGGCAATGATAATATTACCGTTACAAATACAATAATACAATCAAATGCAAGACCTATTAAAGAAAATCATTTGAGAACAAATTAAAGAAAAAGTAGTATATAGTTTTTTTCCACAACCTACAAGATTTTATTATACAATTTTATATTCTTTTAAGTCTTTTAAACAGATAAGCCTTTCATATGTATTTTCCATTTTTAACACATATCTTTTATATTTTAAAATATTATGTATCCTTACATCTGATATTTGTTTGCCTCTCTGCTTGAAAAACGTTTTGCAGGTCTAAGTTTACATATATATATCTACAGGGTTGGTATCTTATATTAAAACGGTTTTGATTATACAAACCATCAAGCAATTTGACGAATACAGTCGATATAAAGTCATGGTGGAACTGCATTTTGTTATTGTTTGATGTTACATAGGTGATGTGATGGCAACAAAACATTTTTCACTTTTGGGGAGGGTATGTAACAGCCTTTTCAATGCAAAATATTCATACACTCGGATGATAAAGAGGTGTTCAGATAGAGGATTTAGAATTTCCTAGATGGGTAATATCCCTTGTACTTAACGGCATTGGAAAACAAAAGAATATGGATCAATCTGGACAAGAGAACCATCCAGAAAATACGTGTAACAAATTATAAGCCAGCTACAGTAGGTAAAGTGTGGCATTTTATTAGAAATGAGAGGCCATCAACATAAAATTCAGTGGCAGAAGCAGTCCATGTGCCCCAGGAAACAGTACACAACATAATCAAGTGAGATCTCCATATGAAAATGAGGCCAACAGGGTATGGGTTCACCATGAGAAGGCTTCTAGTTATATTTCCTGTTCAACTGCTGTATACTTCAAGCAATTAGAAATGGAAATGGCATCAATGTTATTCCACACGAAGACATACCAGTCAAATTGCCAGACATAGTGCCTATTACTTTTTTGCAATCCGAATGTTGAAATGGGCACTGGGAAATCATCATTTTCTTACACTAAATGAATTATGGAAAGATGCAGGAAGTAGTAATGTGCTTTTAACATGACATCCTTATTTCAATGGAAACTATACTGCAGGGCTTTTGTCAAGATGCACGGCCATCAGATAGAGCCTTATCAAATGTAACGACATGAACTTTAATTGATAACTCATAAGGATACAAAATCGATTTAATATAATATACTCAGCCCTCTGTTTAAACAAATCTACCTCTGACAAAATAAATCATTTTGTTAATAATAAACATTTATAAAGCTAAAGTTAAATATCCCACCTGTCCTGGTAGTTAGGTTACTTGAGTTGCAATCTGCAGGACACGAGAATGAAACCTCGTCAAACATGCTCACTCTCTCAGCCGTGAGGTCATTATAATGTGATGGTCAATCCCAGTATTCACTAGTAAAGAGTAGTACAATTGTTGGTGGTGAGTGGTGTTGGCTAGTTCATATCCTTTAGTCTGTCATTTCAAAATAAGGTACAAGCAGTACAACTTTGTGCGAAAATTTAATCAACAAATGTCATATCTTTCTAACGTAATAAAACACTTTAGTTTAACAATATACTAATAAAGATTTCTGTTTATTGCTAGATAGTGAAGGGAAATGTCATATATTTTACGAAACACTAAAATTATGATTAAAGAACAATAAAAACCACTTTCAGTGATGAAAAATAAAGGGAATGATATATATATATATATATATTTATTATTTTATGAAGCATTTACACACTGTTGATTGAAAAACATTAATAACTACTTTTGGTTATTAAACAATGAAAGGCAATGTTATATATTCTACACCAAAAATGTAAACACACATGATTAATGACTGTTGGACAGAGGTAGAAATGTTGAAATAAACTACAAAGACAAAAAAAATTGCCATTCATCGTTACTGTAATATTGACAGTAAATTCTTAAGAGTTGCAGTGAATTTCTTGTTGGGAGTGGTATCTGACAGATTATCTCCTTTACATAGGCGAGTGCTATTTGTTCTAATTCCATCTGGAGCTAGCAGATCTCCTGATCTGTTCCAGAGGTGTTTTTTTCTTTACAACAATAGTTCAGGTCTTCTCCCACTGGCACAAGGCCCAGGTTTCTATCTATGTAACTGTCTAAGCTTGGCAGTGCCATTTGAGAATTATCATCTTGTAAATAGTATGATACAGCTTTTTGGGATTTCTTTTGGAACGATGAGTGAGAATTCCATGATGGATGGTTGAGGCTGCAACTGAACTCAGTTAGATGGTGGTTTTGTGGCCATTGATATAAAAACCCTGATTTTAACATCTGTTAAGAGCGATTAATTGCTTTGGTGCTAGTGGTTGTGTTGGTGGTGTCACAGATGCTAGAACTGACTAAGTCGGATCTTCCCCACATTTAGAATGCTTTTGACTGGGTTGTAGCTCTGAAAAAGCCTTTTAGAGGTTCAGGATGTTGTAGTCCCAATGAAGATGAATAGACAAATGGTGTCATCAGTGTTTTGTGATCTTACATCATTTAACGGGACAATTCATGTCTCTATGGCAATGAACCCTAGTAGCCAAGAGTTTAGAGTTCACCGATGAATTTGTTACCTTTGATGTTAGCAGCTCCGATGATTGGTAAGTTGCATGAAGGCTGGGTTCCATTGGTAATTCTGTAGGTGAACTCAGCTCCTGAAGGGCAGTTGAACTTTTGTATCGCTCTAGAACAGAGGTATATGTGGAGTCAATGGCATTCGTAGCTTTCACCAGAGCTTGTATATCTGAACAGTTATTTAACAACTCATTGTCATTCATAGACTCTGCATCAAATGAACCAAACACTAAGTCGGCAATTGGAGTCTTGGGAATCACTGGGTAATTCTCCACGTCTCGTAAGTCATAGAAAAGAAAGCTTTCAGTTTTATCTCCTTTCATGCTGATAGTGAGAATAATGCAGTAAAAAGGAAAATGAATATTATACCTTAATTGGATGGTTAAATAAATAAGATAGCCAGAAGGGTTAAAGATTTGATCTATTTAAAAAGTTGGTATTGAAGATGTGTGATTCTGATTTGTCAACAGTTGAGCTAGAAACATAGTTTTCAAAGTTGTAATGGTTCAGTTACAACTACTATTTGTTCTGAAAGCAAGCTTTAGATACAGTGTGGTAAAACAATTCTTCTGATCGAGTTTCATTTCTACAGGAATACATCTACTCACGTTTACATTGCTTATAATAAATGTATCACGTGTGCCTTGGAATGTCCCAGTCCACCAAGCTCCATTGGGATCCCTAACTTTATCAGTATTCAGGTTTGCTGCCCACTGTTGCAACCTTTCTCATACATGAGAGATTTCACCGATTGTCTGTTTGTTACAATAACAGAGACTGTATCTAATGGAGAAGGGAGGGGGTAAAACCCCGTAAGCGCTAGTTCCTACACAAGTAACTGAAATGGGCCAGCTGTATTAGTTTCAACCTCTAGATTTTGACCATAGGATCCTATCAACGTAGACAGCTCAGTTCTATCAGACTTCTATTCAGACACGAATTTAAGTGACTTCAAAGCAATACCCTGTGGGTGTTACTTTCTGCTTCAAGCTACCCTATAATGTACTTTAACTACACCTTTCACTAAAACAAATGTTAAGGAATTATTCAGCAAAACTGCATGCTTACAAAATATTTCAATCAGTACAGTTGAAAATACTAAACCATAAACAAATAAAACACTGGGTACATAAGCTACATTTTAGTCTTTGAAGTATATTTTTGCAAAGTGATTCGTTCTACTTAAGATTTAAAATTTGGATTATGTTTCTCAATGGCACAAGAAAGCAAATTGTTTAGAATTACTTTAAAATATAGACATTTAATGTTCTTACTATCAAGACTACTTTTATATGGCTTGGCTACAAAGGAGGACTAGCAAAATCAATGACCAAAAGTCGATATTATAAGACAGTAACAAAGTGTTCATTCAGAAGGACCTTCATAACTCCAAATACATCCCTATATCAAAATCAATTTACTTTAGAAATTTTAGAATATGCAACAAGAATAAAAAAAACTATTTACGTAAAACTACCTAAATAGTCGAAATTCATATCTTATATTATATTCAAAGACTCTATCGTTTGGCCTCATTATGTTCATAAAGGTTTCCCTGTATTTCGACTCCTGCTCAAATTCTGTTGTTTAAATATTTTATGTATTTATGTTGAAAACTAGTTTGAATACTGAAACATGTGGATTTCGTATTATGGCAAATTCAGATGGAATTTCGTCTTTTGTTTTACTTTTTTCAGTAGTATATGTCTTTTTTTTTCTATAGAGTTATAATTTACATGAAACTGCCTTATAAATAAAGTGGTCAAACATGCAAAAATGACTTTGTAGAATTATCATATTTCTATATGCAAAAAAATGTTTTTTATTCACAACAGCATTTTCGCTGGACAAAATGTAATCGTCTGCTATTTTGTTCCTATTGACCTCAAATTGCTGTCAAAAATGATTTTTTTCTATGTATTTTAATGCGATACAACTTGAATGGTCACTCTGATAGTTTTGATCACAGATCTTGTTATTGTAAAAATCCATGTATCTTTCTAGTCTTTGGTTTTATTTTAAAGTCCACTCTTGACCTCTTATAACTTTCATTTTAGGAATGCCATACCTTTTTTGTTGTTGCCAATTTAAATTTTTCCTGTCTCATCTTTGGTTTATTGGAACTTATTGACAAGGTAGACTATCTTGTCAAGATTGCTGTCCTGCCATTCACATAAGACAATTGAGCAATCATCCATCTTGCTGATCTTTGATTGATGTAGTTAGAAACATTGATTCTGTAAGCATCTTTTTTATTTTTAAAGTCAGTCTTGTTGAAACAATCAAGAAGACAGTCATGGTTTGTGTAGTCAACATTAAGTTTTATTTGAATTCGAACTGCTTAAATATTAACACACAATATTGAGCATTGGAACATCTGTGTAAAGTCTCTGGCAGAACTCAGCGCATAAATGTTTGTCTAATTTACGTCCTTATTACCTGGAGCGTTACTGTATTTCGTTTATCCGTACAAGTTAAGGCACGTCATTACCATTATCCAGGTTTTTATTTATCAAATACTCATGTACTAGTCATATCCTTTTGTTCCGCTTGTCACTTTTTTAAATCTTATTTTTTCATTCTTTCATTTATAGCGAAGACATAGAGACCTAAATAATGATAGAAAAATAAAAGACTACTTTTGATATACATAATTTTGTGTCTGTAAATAAGAGGACGCTTTACTGTTGTACTTATAAAAACAAAAACAAAAGAAGAAATCAAATAAAATGGAGCAAAAGCGAAATGTCATAAAAATAGAAACTATATATCCCTAGTTAACATTAGAAAAAAGTGTATTAGAATTACTGAAATAACAACTTAGTTGTTATTTGAAACGTTTCATTTGAGTGTGTGTGTCGTTAAGTGTATAAAAGAAACAGTATGCACATATTCATTGGGTGACTAACACAATTTACATCAGTTATCAAATCTCTACTTCAAAACTAGTCTTAACAGTAAAAGATAAAACTGAATGAGCAAAATTATATCATTATTGTTTGTGAGATTCAACTTAACTCCTAACCTAAGTAGCGTCTTTCGGGTTTCGATCAGAAAGAACCTTGACATATTTAGTTGTGATACTCAACCCGAGTCTTTAACATACGTAGTTATTCGTGAAACTCAACCTCATTTATTAGATATGTAGTTGAGTTTCATCGCGAATCTTACCACATAATATTTTGTGTAATTAAATCTGATTCCTATCATGCACAATTGTTTGTTGTATGCAAATTTCGGCGCTTAAAATATGTAATAGTGTAAAAACATCATTTTTTTTTTTTTTATCATAGTCCTAGCGGACCGTTGAACCGATGGCAGAGCAAGATCTGCCATCGTTTCTAAAGCTGTTTCTTACGTCAAGGATGCAACCCACTTGACAGCCTTCCCTCTTAACGTGAAAGGGCGAGCATGTTTGGTGTGACAGGGATTCGAACCCGCGACCCTCAGATTGCGAGTCGAGTGCCTTAACCACCAGGCCATGCTGGCCAAAAACATTATACATAACATTAATCAGAAAAGATTATTTTCTACTAGTAACAAAGTATGCTATTTTTTCCAGACGAAGGTTTAAAAAGTATGCACTTTTCCAGACGAAAATTTAAAAAAGTATGCACTTTTAAGTCGTTCCATATTTGTAGTGAAAGTGTTTAAAGTTATATGAAACAAACAAAATAAACAGGAGATTCATAGAAAAGAATACTTGTACTTTCACGTAAAGAGGTGTGAGCAGTCTCTTCACAGTATGATTTAGTTCTCTGTGTTTAGCTTGAAAGCTGTTTCATTTGATGAGTTCGATTGTGCGCTTTGAAGAATGGTTATTTTACCAGGTTTTCAAAGCTTTGTGGTAAAGTAACTTTATAACATTTGAGAAAAGTTTTTTAATACTGATAGTAAAATTGTATATTTAAATTCCTTTATTATAGTGTGCGGAGTTTAATATTTTCGTACTTAACTTTCATTACATAAATTAAATGGCGATTCCGTGGTTTCGTGTGCACGTTCAAGTCAAAATTTAGATCATTTATTGGAAGTATTTTTTCATAGTATTTGCTGTAGACATACAAGGATTTCTACACTTCAGGTGTAAAATATTTACAGTTTTACAATCGACGCTTTTAAACATGTGAGAAAATGTTTGCTTCGTGGTTTAGAATTAAATACAATAAACATCCTACGCCTTCTTCTCTAGCCTGGCACGATTTGGTGGTTAGGGCGCTCTACTCACAACCTGCAGTTCGCGTGATCGAAACCCGTGGGGGCATTATAATGCGACGACCAATTCCTCTGTTCGTTGATAAAGAGTAGCCCCAGAGATGGTAGTGTTGATTAGTTTCCTTTCCTCTAGTTTATCACTTAAAATTTAGGGTCAACTAAAGCAGCTAGCCCTTAAGTAGAATAGCGTGAAACAAACAATCTCTCATATTCTATCTCACCTTAATCTATCCATATTCTATTTATAAGTCACATGCTCGTCCCTAGGTGATGTGAGAAACAACCCACTGTAATAATCTCCTAATTGTTCCTCGCGTATCAAGCGAGTTAGAACGAACAGCTGAATCCAATTATTGTACTTATCCGGCTCGCCAGCTGCTTCAGTTCCGGAGTAGAACACACGAACTAGATTAACAACAGTTTTGTTGCTATTAGCAGAGTGGTTGTCATAGCAACAAGAAAACACGAGATCTCCAGTGACACGTCGGTCAACATTAACTCCATCCTTCTTCCATAGCCAATGATAAAAAAATGTTGATTGCAAGAGATGGTTATTGAGATTTTTCTCTGATTTGTTTCGCGGCAACAGAGCTGAGTTGATAACGTAAAATACTATTATGGGCGATTAAATAATAAAATAACCACAATAAGTATGAAACAAAACTATGCAAAGCCACCAGCGTATTTATTATGCGAGTAATCACATACATAGAAAGGCTGACCTCTGGCGTAAATGTCATCGTAAAACTATAACTTGGCAACTGCTGTCAAAGTTATTTTTATTTTCTTTTAAGGAATAGCATCTGTAAGACTTACTTAACGTTAGCTTAATATGACCTTGATCTAAAAGTATAATCTTAACTTGACCTTGATCTAAAATTATAACCTTAACTTTTCAAAATAATTATATTATCTAGATGCAAATCAGTACCTCTATCGACTATTTCATAATATTTGTAATATCTAACACTAAGTTTTGCTTGATAACAGCATGTATGTGTTTTTTCTCTGTCTATATATAATATATATACGCATACACCGATTTTGTCTCTTTATTTTGTGTGTGTGTATATATATATATATGTACCTTATCTTAATCCTAGGATATACTAGGTTCTCTTAATTGCATATTATAACTCATAACGTAATTAATTAACTACTACAGGGTATGAAAATCAAAAGTTCTTACCACAGAAACAATCTATACTGTAATCGATTCTCGTTTTGCATATTTACAGAATTTCTATTTATAACATTAAATCGTAATACATTAACAGTATTCATTTTTATTTATCGATATTTCGTTTCACACATCGTTGACTAGCTGATGCAGGATTTTTGGTTTAATTCCAGCCTGAAATAATAATAAAAAACAACAACAATACATATATTTTCGGACTATTATTATTTAATGAAGAAACACACATTTATATTTGAATACGTGCAGCTATTTCCTCGTCAAATACTTCTCAATTTTTGACATTTATTTTAAAAGTACCTCTTTATCGATTCGTTTCTTTTTCTTGTTGTAGTATTTATTTTCTTTCATTAATAGATCTTCATTTTAACTTACTGAAGTCGTTTATTCTAAATTCTTATAGTAGGGGCGTGGGAACATATCCACGTTTTATTAATGTAATTATTGAGTCTTATCAAATTGCCAGTATATAGTAGCGGTTTTTTCTATATTGATCAGAATTTTTTTTATAAGAGCAGACTGCACAGTTAGAACTGATTTCTTAACAAGTCTTCCTTAGTTAGAGCTGATTTCTTGACAAGTCTCCCTTAGTTAGAGCTGATTTCTTAACAAATCATCCTTAGTTAGAGCTGATTTTTTAACAAGTCTTCCTTAGTTAGAGCTGATTTCTTAACAAGTCTTCCTTAGTTAGAGCTGATTTCTTAACAAGTCTCCCTTAGTTAGAGCTGATTTCTTAACAAGTCTTCCTTAGTTAGAGCTGATTTATCAACGAGTCTTCCTCAGTTAGAGCTGATTTATTAACGAGTCTTCCTCAGATAGAGCTGATTTATTAACGAGTCTTCCTCAGTTAGAGCTGATTTATTAACGAGTCTTCCTTCTAGTTTCTACTGAGAATAATATATTTTTGAAATTTTCTCAAGCACGTGTTACGCGCTAAGTCAACGTCCTTATGAATAGACTGCATTAACAAGCGGGCATTCAAGAGAGTTTGAACTTGCTTGACCAAGCTTCCATGAGGTGTGGGCCATACCCCAGGAAAGGAGGATTGGGTTCAGAGATTTCTACAACTTATTATGAGCTGGGAGTTAATCTCCACTAAATATGTATTGTGAAGACAAATACTGAAGTAGGTAATATAGGATTATGAGATATCACATTAGGACTTTAACCTAATTAGAATGTATGGTATGGCCACAATCCTTTCTGTCTTGTAGGGTGAAGAAGTCTTTCTACTTATGACTGTAGCCAGATAGTTTAACTCAGAACTATATAAACCGGCCAGTTGCAGCTATAAGGCTCTCTCATTCTCTAATTTTTCCTTGTGTGTAATAAAAGTTTTAATTTCTTCTTTTTGTATTTGTGTTTGAGGCTTTTTTTTCAGCCGTCATTCTTTTATTTTATCCTTCTACAAATGTCCCATGTTGTAGACTTAATAATTACCTCTTGACCCCAGTTTTACCTAAGAATATATCTTATAAAATAAAATTGTACAGTGTTAAAATCAGGAAATTGAAACGACTTGGGCTAGTAGTTCCTTGATTCGCACCTCGTTACCATCCAAAGAATTAAAAATAATATATAGTGTTGTGCACCTTGGAGACGTGGGTGTGTTGTAAGAGCGATTGAGAAAAGTAGTCGAAAAGTTGGCTAGAGGCCTTCCCTAGGTTCAAATTTATCACTTCAAAATTGTGAACGGCTAGCGCGAAAACAAACTGAAACAACTTGATTCGAAGCTTTCCATGCATTTTTTGTTCAAATTTATTTAGATTCAAAAGCAAATCCAAAAATAAATAAAAACGATCAACTTTAACACGACATACCCTTGGTTATTGTAGTACCATCTCTAAACAAAAGGTAAAATTACATTTGTAACGGCCGGCATGGCCAGGTGGTTAGGGCGCTCGACTCGCAATCTGAGGGTCGCGGGTTCGAATCCCCGTCACATCAAACATGCTCGCCCTTTCAGCCGTGGGGGCGTTATAATGGGACGGTCAATCCCACTATTATTTGGTAAAAGAGTAGCCAAAGAGTTGGCGGTGGGTGGTGATGACTAGCTGCCTTCCCTCTAGTCCTGCACTGCTAAATTAGGGACGGTTATATTTTGAATATTTAGTGAAACGCTCCATCCTAATATATTACATAAGTTTCAGCACTGATCTAAAACGCTCAAAATCTAATTCTTACCAATATGAGTTGTTGTTTTTTCTGCATTTCTTTTAGGCATACATTTCTGAGGAGACAAAGGTGCACGTTAGCTTTTTCGTTAACGGGAATTTTCCTCATCATTCAACAGTAATAAATTTTTCATCATAGACTAAATTACTAATCAGTCGGACTAGACCTAGTGGAAACCAACGTCGAATGCGCATCAAATCAAGAATAATGGGGAATGCGTTTTTGCATGACATAGAGGAATCATCCTTCGTCCCACTACTTTTGAAAACAAAAGTACGGCCCTGATAAAAGTATAATTTTATGTTGAGAAGAAAGAAACAGAAGTTGCACAAAATTGTTCTTTGTAAACATAAAAAAATACAAGAAATAGCAAGTAATTGTCGTCACAGGAATATTAATAACATGTAGTTTGGTGCAGTGGGTGGGTGAACAAACGGAAGTTTTTGCTCACTCAGCTGGTCGGTCTTAAAAATAACTTGGAACACGTAAACGTTGTTTCATAAAAACTTCAAACAAAATTGGATTGGTGAGCTAATCACTCTGAGTACTCTAATTGCAGTAATGGGTTGGCATAAGCATTCCCCAATTTCTTCTAACAAAGCTTGTAAATCATATAAGTTTACACTATCATGTACAAATACTGCCAGATGTCATAGCAAACAGAATATAAAATAAGAATTTCCCCGTAATCTCTGGATATATTAATTTAGGGCTTACGCTCCATCTGACATATTTTCCCTTCTTCTATGGCAAACGTTCAGATATTATGAGAGATTAGACTGTAGGGTTTGTAGGGTGTATTAGAACTGACCGTAAACTTAATACTACGGTATTAATTTTACGTATTTGGAATATCTTATATAAAGTGTACCGGACTGTGAATCTGAAGCGTCTTTCTTTCTTCGTGCCTCGTTACGGTAAAGAAAGAAAAAAATTGGGTCAACAATTTGGGACCGATGATGTATTATAATAGTGAGGATTAGATCCTTCTATTCGATTATCCCACGAGTTGGCGCTAGGTGTCATTGGCTAGCTGCCTTCCCTTTAAAGTATTACTTCAAAATTACTGCAATAATGCGAGTCTTAAGATAATATAAATTCGTTAAATCAAAATACTAGGACTGGGTAAGTTGTTTGAAGTTAAACACAAAGCAACACAATGGGCTATCTGTGCTCTGCCCACCACGGGTATCGAAAATCGGTTTCTAGCGTTGTAAGTCCGCAGATATACCGCTGTGCCACTGGGGGGCTCAAAATTAGAGACGGCTAGCGCAGGTAACCTTCGAGTAGCTTTGCGCGAAATTCAACAAAGAACAATATAAAACGTAAAGTAACCATTTCAAATTAAACAATCTTACAATGCCACAAATTATTTACTTTACAAACAACAATATAAAACGTAAAGTAACCATTTCAAATTAAACAATCTTACAATGCCACAAATTATTTACTTTACAAACAACAATATAAAACGTAAAGTAACCATTTCAAATTAAACAATCTTACAATGCCACAAATTATTTACTTTCGAAATCTAATTAGATTCTTCTCAACTAAAGTATTGCTCAATTATTAATTTAAAAAATATCAGGAAATTAAAATTAGTTTTATTTATTTGTTTGTTGTTAAGCGCAAAGCTACGCAAAGGAATATTTGTGCTCTGCCTGCCGCAGGTATCGAAACCTAATGTTTACATATCTAAACCCTCAGACTTTCCGCTAGGGACACCAGAAGCTAATTTACTCATCAGTTAAATTAACGAAATGTAATTCTATCCTATATTCATAATAGTGATGACTCTAAATTTTAATTTTACCACAACGTTCATAATTTTTTTCTAAATCATTCTAAACTGTTCTCTTGAGGGCCCGGCATGGCCAGGTGGTTAGGGCGCTCGACTCGCAATTTGAGGGACGCGGGTTCGAATCCCCGTCACACCAAACATGCTTGCCCTTTCAGCCGTGGGGGCGTTATAATGTGACGGTCAATCCCACTATTCGTTGTAAAAGAGTAGCCCAAGAGTTGGCGGTGGGTGGTGATGATTAGCTGCCTTCCCTCTAGTCTTACACTGCTACATTAGGGACGGCTAGCGCAGATAGCCCTCGTGTAGCTTTGCGCGAAATTCAAAACAAACAAACAAACTGTTCTCTTGAAAGATTATTTTAGATTCATTGTGATAATACTTGATATGTTTCTTAATGTTTTATTGCCATATATTTTACCACTTTTGTTTGTTTAATTGTTTAAGAGGAGAGCCACATTACGCCAGCTGCTGTGTCCACCGCGGGGAATCGAACCTCATATCTTAGCGCTTTAATTCAGTAAACTGCCACCGGGGGACATTTTGTCCCTTAATACATTGTCCCTGATATTCATTGAAGTAGCACACAATGTCAAATTTCATTTCTTATTTTACCAACCATGGCCAGGTGGTTAGGGCGCTCGACTCGCAATCTGAGTGTCATTGGTTCGAATCCCCGTCCCATTAAACATGCTCGCCCTTTCAGCCTTGAGGGCGTTATACTGTGATGGTCAATCCTACTATTCGTTGGTAAAAAAGTAGCCCAAGAGTTGGCGGTGGTTGGTGATGCCTTCCCTCTAGTCTTACACTGCTAAATTATGAACGGCTAGCGCAGATAGCCCTCGTGTAGCTTTGCGCGAAATTCGAAACAAACAAACAAATTTTACTAACCCTTTTTAGTTTTGAAAATTCGTTTCCCAGTTTATATGTACGAAATAATACATTTGTGCTTTTTTTTTAGACGGTTGTTGTTGTTTGAAGTTTAGCACAAAGCTACACAATTGGCTATCTGTGCTCTGCCCACAACGGGTATCGAAACCCAGTTTCTAGCGTTATAAGTCCGCTGACATACCACTGTGCCACTGGGTGGCTTTTTTACATCAGATGTGACGAAGTTTAGTTTAAAACTGCACAATTTTAACATTCCCACGCTCAGCCAACCTTACTTTTCGTAACTTTTCCACTTCCTCAGGCTAGCTAAGCCTAAACGTCATTATATCAATTTAATTTTATAATTTTACTAACTTTAAGTTCTTAGTCTTATCATTGGTATCATGCATTGCATCTTAGTATATTTATACAGACGTCTCTAAGTGAGTTATTTTGAAACTTTTATACGGAGTATGAACCTTAAGTCATTCATCTTAAATTAAATCATTTCAATCTCAGGTTTATTAGACTTCATCTCAACCAATCAAAAATAATTTTACACGCGTTAAGCTTCGGTTTATTTAAAGAAATGTACTTTCTGAATATTTGTGTATTTTATGTCAATACTTTAATACACATTTCGATGAATTCCTTTATATTTCAACTTTGTTATTTCTGTAATTACAAGTAATCTTTTTTTTTGCTACTTTGCAAGTTGACTTTTGATACTATTATTACCAGTTACGCTATCTTCTACTAATCTATTTTGTCTCTTGTAATTCTTGACCTTATCCACTGTCCTTTGGTGGGTCAGTGGTAAGTTCACGGACTGACAACACTAAAATCCGGAGCTACATTCCTTGCATTCGACAGAATGCAGATATCTCACTGTGTAGGTTTTTGTTTAAAAAAAAAAACAACCTTTACCACACACTCTTCGTATGACGTGAATATGACATTTTGAAAATTCTGTCAAGCACTTCCTCTTTTTATCTTCTCGCAGACAAGAGAGAACTCTTCAAAAGAGATCGATATTAACGGGTCGATTTTGAAATTTTATAATCACACTATGCTTGGTTAAAGCCCCAGAAGAATAAAAAAGTACTTACGCCAAACAGTGTCGTTATAAACGAGTCCAGAAGTTCTCCTTAGGCACGTAAGAGTTTCCAGCAATATACTGAATCGAACTGTTTATTTTAGGGCATATAAAATTATCTTCAAGTAAAATTCACAAAGACGCAGTTGATTGTAAGAGACTTAATAACAAGGTGACTAACTATATATTGAGAGTAAACTTACGAGGAATGTGTAAATTCGTATGAAGAGTTCCATGATCTGTGTTAGACACTATAGAATCTGTCATTCAGCAACCTGTATAAACCAGAGTATCTGTTAAAAATCGTATTATAAATAAGTTAACGAGAAAATTTAGCATTTTATTTGTTTTAATTTTCTTCGTCTACGGTCCAACAATTATGTGACAAATATTCTCCTTTTCGGATTGCATAAGAACGTCTGCGACCTCAGAAAACAATCGACCTAGATTGTATGGAGCGTATATTTTCATGTTTTTTTTTAATCTTATTTCTTTGGTGGAGCCACCCCTGCTGCTGAAGAGTGCTGCTACTTTGTGGAGGAAACTAAATCTGGTAATAGAAATATAAGACACTACAAACTCATGAGTGAAGGCAAAGAAGAATATGTTATGTCAACCACACTACCACTGACATATCCAGTGGCGACGAAACCTTTCCTAAGTAATAAATCCAGTGTCTAAGTCATTAGCTCACCAGAGTGTTTTACATATCTCATTATATCTTCGATGTCTTCATTTACTTTGTCAGTTTCGTCATTTACAATATTATCATTATCTGGTTCTGCCCATCACCATTATTCATATCTTCAGTTTACTATTATAAAGTCTCTATATATAACCTGCATTTCTGCTACTGTGCACCTTGTCAATAAAGAGTTATAGGTTTTTTTTGGAAACAATGTTCAGCCTCATGCATGTTTAAGTTAAACTTTACACGAGTAATCTCTACAGCTTCTTTCATTCAGACGAATTACCCGTGCACTGCTATTTTTATCCTCTGGTAAGCTATAATGTTTTGAAGAAGTGATCAGAATTCTGTTTGGAAGAGTGTCAGATGCCACTTTTGTTATATCTTGTGGTTAAAGGTTCAATTACGGCAACCTGTGCAATAGGTTTTGAAACTTAAAAACAATATCAAGAGTTAAAATACACAAAATTAGAAAGACTATATGTTTCGGTAACTTTACGCTGCGATCATTAGGATTAAAAACCCACATGACAAGCGGGTAATTTTATAAAGCAACGGTTTAACTCAGTGTAATCTATGAGAGTGGTATGAGTATTGTACATAAGAAGTCAACATTTCTTTCCAAAATTGTGCATTATCGCCAGCTAACCCTCCATCTCTGTTTAACAAAGAATTATTTATGTTACAGCACAAAATTTCTATTGATTCTCTAATATTTAGTTCACTTTGGCTATTAGATTCATTTAAAATTATTATTTCTTGCCATTGTATTGAATGGCCTGTTTCAGAAATGTGCTCAGCAAGAGAAGAAATTGGCATTTTTTGTTACGTACATAACCTTTTATGTTCATTAAGACGATATTTCAAATTACGTTTAGTTTGACCAGTATATGTTGTTACATTCACACCTAATTTGATATATTCCTTTTTTTTTCTAAAATATCTTTTTTTATATTTGATACTAGGAAGTATTGTTTTAATTTTGTTAAATGGTTTATAAATAGGAATAAAAATTATTTTTTTCTGAATACACTGGCGATTTAGCTAGTTATACCTTGTATATGTGGTAATATTACCGTACTGTTAATTTTATTATCATAGACACTGTTTAATCTAGAACATTGCTTGATAAAAATTGCATTGTATTTTCTTTGTATTATGCGTTCAACTATATCAACATTATTGTGAATTTTAAACGCTGATCTTGTTTTTAATTATAAAATCCTGTGGTTAAGACATTCACTTTATTGTTTTTAGCTCTTTCTAGAAAGAAACTTTTCTAGAAACTCCTTCTAGCAGTGATCCGAGTTCTGCCTGGAAAAGTATCAGGTGCCTTGTTATATCCTATACTTAATATGCTTATTTTATTGTTTATAGCTTTCTAGAATGAATGGAGTCGTGTTTAACTTCCAGTGAAATACACCAATATAAGAAAGAGGGACACTTGCGGTTAGGGCTATAATTGGAGCAGACAGGTGATGCCTGCTGGAGTCCAGGCCTAGATATTGAGTACACTCTAGCACTTTTCAAGTGCCATTCAACCAAGATATCCAAATATCTTACAAGAGGGGTTGCCCCTAGTCAATAACACCTTTGGCCTAACATGGCAAGAAAACATGGAGATGTCAGTAATGATGGGGCTCAGAAGAGGCACTGACACTCAGAGACCTCATGAGGAGGTTTTTTACCATTAGTAGTCAGCATGCATTGCATATTACCAACATCACTGGATCAACTTTCCCTGAGCCACAAGACCTGTATAGATCTCGCTGGTGGAGGTCATTCACTGTCCAGTCCCATTGCAAAACCAAATGGCATATTATCTCAAAGACATTTATGGATTTAAGCATGCACTATATGGTTTATCTCCTTACATGAAAATGCTATCAAATGCAATAGAGAATCAAATCTGTGGTCAACTGCATGAAGAGGTCTATGACTGAGATAATGTTGGTAGTGCATTTGAGATTACAACACGTTGAATGTCACAGTCAGAACTAAAATCTCGCATTAGCGGGAGCCTCGAGATGAAAAGCAACAAGTTTAACTTGTGTAGTTGCTAGCTGTATCTAATTGCTCTGGGTCATGAACTAATACGGATCAGCAAAGTTCACTATATTTAGATGGAAAGATGAACAAAAACAACTCAATGCATTCATTGGCGATAATAGTAAGCTCTGTCAAAGGTTTAGTCCAGGAAGGTTAAGTTTAAGGCTTGAAAACGATAACGGGCTCAAAAAGGGGCTGTTTGTACAGATTGTCCGTGGCATTGCGATTTGAAGTGATGACTTCAAACAAAACACCAAATGGAAAAATCTAGCAATGAGAGCTTTCCACTGACCAGTATTTCGAGTGAGCCATGTGATGTCTCTCATGCCTGTAAAAAATGGTCACTGGATCAAGACTGTCCAAATCTTGCTCACATTGAATACAAAGAGGCGTTAGCAAAATCGTATTATCATATGAAAGTAGCTAAAAATATCAGAGACAGGTTATATAATATTCCCAACTAGCTTGTTTAAATTGGTCCTGGTTTAATATAGCCACAAACCTTGGAGTGAACATAGATATACAGCGCTTGAGTACAGTTTGTTATGTGCCTGTAAAGATGCATAGAAGTGAGATGGAGTTGTTACTTGATACAAAAACTCTTCTGGGCTATGATGTGCATCAGACACTGTCAGATAAGCCACCATTCTGGCCATTAACCATCTATTCCGTTCTAGTAAATTGACATAAGATAAAAGTGAGTGGAGCAGTTCAGCTTCACTTTACTAAAGCAAAGATGTTCGGTAACTTAGAGATGGATTTACTACAGAGATCGTCCACGAGAATGGCCTTTAACACAGGTAAATTGTGACTCTGCGGATAGTCACAAATAAAATCCTAGAGCAGTGGATTGATCGAGTGTAGTTACATAATAATTAATATTTCTCGTAATATGGAGTAATGTTTCACAGTCTTTGTGACTCTGCTTGTTAATGCAGTGGTGGAACCAATGAGTCAAGTATACTGTTTATTGTTTTGGAAGAAATAACTGTAAATACTTTCAAGTTTGTGGACACCAAATTTTTTGACTTGGGGTAAATATGCTACTTCGTGCGCTCTTAAATTCTTGCCCCCCACACGTAAGATTACTTATTCGATTTGCATGGGCATAACAAGATTGGACTCATTGGAGACTGATTTTGTCTAAAAAACATGGGACATGGGTAAAACCTTTGAACATCTTTTGAAAATAAAAATTTGGATCACCTTGCTAGTAAGACAAAACCCTTAGCAATCTAGTAAGATCTCCAAGTAATATCTTCCATCAAAAAGTATGTAGACTGATGGACAGGAAAAGATGAAACAGAGGTCACTCTGTCAAGTGGAAGACCGGAAAGAGGGTAAAAATATGAAAGTGAAGCGAAGGTGAAAGTATGTGAAAACACAGATGTTACTTAAATCAAATTGAACTGAGTATCATTACCAGATGAACCTTGAGGGTATTATTTTGCCAACATCCTCAAATGTATAATTCTAATAAAAGTAATAGTATTATAATCATCTTATTTACATTGGGCTCATCATATTAAATATAAAGATAAATAAACAAATATAAAAAATAAAATGGCGCACAATAATTAATAATAATAAAGTAAAAAGTAAAAGTTGCTCCTAGTTCTGTGGTCGGTATTTCGGAATTAAGAGCAGCACCACACTACCTGAACTGTGCACTGACAAACACCCAGTGTTGGGATTCCACAATTGGAGGGAGGAGATCTTGCACTTTAGCTGATGCTGAAACTCCTCTAGCATGTAAAAAAGTAAAAGAAATATAATGTGCATTGATAGTTTCATTACGTGTAAGATGTGTAATTAAAAACAACATGATCAAACGTTTACAACCATGCTGAGCTGTTTGCAATGCATACTTACAATTAGCTTATAAAAAGATAAGAAACACAATTTGGTCATTCACAAAATGTCTCTAATAAAGTAATCTAAGATTAGTAACCTACCACTTAAAACTCTAACCACTTCTGGGGTATCTGATCTAAATGCATACACGAAATGCAAAGAAGATATAACAGTTCAAGTTGCTGAGGGTGATGCTGAAACTACACTCACCACTATGTTATAGAAACGCAAAAGCGGAGATTATAAGCTCTGTGATGAAGAGACCAGAGCATATATTGCTAACTACTCATTAGACAACAGTGCCGCAAAATATACAATGAAAATTTTCATCTGACTTTGGCTAAAACGTTAATATGAAGTATGAAAGATGATTACATCAAACTCAAAAGTAAAAGTAAAATTATTTTATTTTTCTTTAAACTGTAATTTCATTTTCCTAAAATGATACAGAAGTGTACTAAAATTATTGATCAATTGTCATTTAGTTTCCAGTGGTAAGTTAACCATGTCAGAGAAAGGTTCGTAAGAGATTTTCATATCTATAGATTCAAGTGTTTCTCACCATCATTAAGCCGTCAGCACTTCTGCTACCACTGCTCAAATACCCTGGTAAAGCAGACCGATAACGTAGACTTCCTTGAGAAATGGGACATCAGTTTTACAAATACCAACTGGAGTAATAAGGGCGCCATGATTCATTTTGTCGACAAACTAATCTTGTCATATGACCAAGAAGAACCAGAAAGTAACAACTTTATTCAACGTGCACGAAGGTTATTGTGATGAAAAACTTCCCACCCATTTAAAAGATAACGACCATATCCATATTAATACCAGCAAACATATACGTAGTGATTATAACATTTATACCTTGCCATAAACTGATCGTACAAAGAAAAATTCGTGTTTGGTACTCAACACATCATGTCATCGAGAAAGAGGGTATAATTGGCAAAACTTCACACAGTGCGATCCATTGACCTTAAAACATTAGTTCTGAAACCAGTTCTTGCAAAATTGATTATCGCTACCCATGACAATGTGTTAGAATGCAGTGAATTTATTAGAACCGTATTCAATGAACTTTTGTGAAACGTACACATTATTTAATCTGGTACACACATATGTAGTGCCTTTATTTTTATTTTGTAATGACATGACGTTGACGACATTTAGTACTGCTTTTATAATTTGTAACGTTTTGTATTATAGTACTGAAACGACCAAAACTAGAAAACGAAACCTCAGAAATATATCAAAACTTGTAATATATTTTGTCGAGGTTTTGATTTCGTTGTTTAACTTACCCACCAAACTAATACAGAGCTCACAGCACGTACCAGTAATATCTATAGATAGATGGCTGTAAACTTGCTAGTTGTAAATAAAATGTGTAATTGAGAATTAAAGTAGCTGTATCTCTAGTGTTGAAGAACAAATGAATGGTTTCTAGAACAACTGAGATTACTATTAAAAGATTGCTCCACTAGTTTCTATGCAAGTCACCAGAAATATATTTCTAATTTGCTGACAAAGTATACTAATGTTAATGTAGAACCAATGGATTTTTGGATAGATTAAATCTATTCTGGCATCATATAGGTCGGTGGTCGGCAACCTTTTTTGATCGCGGGTCAATTATTATTATTTTTTTAAATTTAGCATTGTGTTGGGTCAGTGATAATCATATAATTATTAATACCGGTACACGTATTTTAAATGTGTAT
>NW_013666459.1:88180-102714 GCF_000517525.1 Limulus polyphemus
GTATGTTTATTTACCTACAATAAAATTAATAGTTCGACCCAGGTTTTGATATTTTTCCCTGAAATTGATCTTAAAATTCTCAGTAGCCGTGACTCTTTCCCATCTTTCCTTTAATATCGTTGTTCTTCTCACATAGCCGAGAAACTTGAACTGAACAATGAGAGTGTCCTTACGGGTTGCAATGGTGAAGCCAACTTTTGGCGGGTCAGCCAAATTATTGCCGCGGGTCATAGGTTGCAGACCACTGATATAGGTGTTGCAGATGGGCCACCAATAAAATACTTGCTGTACGTAATTCTCT
This sequence comes from Limulus polyphemus, assembly GCF_000517525.1. NCBI lineage: Eukaryota > Metazoa > Arthropoda > Merostomata > Xiphosura > Limulidae > Limulus > Limulus polyphemus. The sequence continues at coordinate 88,482 of NW_013666459.1, forward strand.
GGAGTACTAGGGATAAAGCCAGCACTGAAATTGAGCAGCAGTTGACAAACAGGAAGAGACATCTATCATAAAATGCATGGTCATCATCAGTAATAATTGTGAAAAAGAAAATATTAATACTGAATTTTTGTGTACGCTTTTGGCAAGTAACTCTTATTGATAAGTTTATTTTCTCTTATAAAGATGAATGTATAGATGTTTTAGAGTGCGTCTGCTGGTTCAATACATTAGATACTCTGTCTGGCTAACACAAAGTTGAACTTGATGACATCCCTGACAATACTTGCAGACCAAGAGTTTAATATGATAACAGAACATGCGTCTCTGAAATGGTTGATTTATATTTGTTTATTTATAGAATTTCGTAAAAGGCTACTTGAGGGCTACCTGCGTTAGCTATCCCTAATTTTGAATTGATAGACAAAGCCACCCACCGATAGCTTTTGGGCTACTCTTTACCAATGAATAGTGAGATTGACCGTCACATCATAACGCCCACATAGCTGAAAGGGCGAGCATGTTTGGTAACGGGATAAGAATCCTTGCCCCGCAGATTGGAAGTCAAATGCCTTAACCTCTAGTCCATGCCAGGTTGATTGATCAATGTCAGAGGATCGTATGGGTTGGCTGTACATTAGATAATAATGCCCAAAGAAAACAATCTTGTTGTACAAATCATCCATTAAAACAACAAGGAAATGTGGAAGGACTTTTTCAGAACAGAATAAAACTATGTCTAAAATTACCTCTGTGAGAAACAAACTTCGAGACAGGGAAAATACCAGAAATAAAATAACTAGTTGTCAAAGTCTGCAAATTTTGGAAATAGCTATTAAAAAACCCTGATCTAGAGTGGCATCTAATTTTCATGAAGCAGGGAAAAGTACGACTCACATGGTATTGTAAACAAACCCTAGAAGCTCATAACCTCAGACAGTTATGTAAGCAATTAAAGATAGGAGAGGGAGTGCTTTACCACTGTTACTGTCCAAGGAGATTTTGGGTACATATTGTGACACACGTAGTGGTCACAAGCACTCTGATTCAGGAGATTCTATGTACATTACACGACACAGGGAATCCGGGGATACCAGGGAATATAACACACCAAGCTAACTTGTAGAAGTAGCTCTATGGACTGTATTTCTGTAAGATGGTGATAGTGATAGTACATTGTGTTTGCTGCATGAAGAAAGAATTAACCACGTCAGGCAAAATTTTAACAGAAAATGATTAATTCTCCATGCATTGTATCACAATTTGGTTTAATCATATCTCTGCCAGGAACAGAAAATGGAACTTAATACATACTGAAAGTAGTTAATTATTTCACTCAAGGGGCTAAAGGATATATTGTTAAAAGTAGAAAAGACTCATAACTTACCCCATAACTCATAGTCTGATTGTTTAATCAAATGCATAATGCAAATTGTCAAGTAAATCCTTGAAAGGTTTGTGAGCTTTGACCAACCTAGCTGGAATGATCACATACCTTATGCCACTGAAGTGTATAAGGTGGTGAGTCAACGTTCAATGGTTGATCCAAAACTTCTTGTTCAGTGGGAGGTTACACTTATTGCAAATTTGATGTACAATATCCTATAAATTGCACACATCCTTAAGTTGTTGTAGAAATATGTGGAATAATTATGAACCACCTTTTCTTTATCGAATCAGTTTCCAAGGTAACAACTTGGAATTACTGCTGTATGGCAAAAAATAGAGTTATGATAAGCTCTCGAAGATAAATGGGTTTAATACAAAGACTTAGTTTAGCTGTGATAAGCATCAGCATCACAATAGACTTTCAGATCTGGTTTGACTACGTTATATCCGATAATATAATTTGTTGAACTATAAGCTGTAGCAACCACGTGATGTATAAACCATGTGGAATACCTTGATAAGTTGAGCCAATATGTCTCTGATTATTCTCTTGTGAGTTGGTTGGACCAGATTACAGAAGGAGGCAGAGAAGAGGCTTTGGATAGCAATGAAATGGGCAAATCTAATAGCCTTGACTCAATGGATGTGAATGATGACATCAAAAGTACAGTAGAACTTCGATTAAAGAGCACTGCTCCATTAAAGGCAGATCTTTTCAGTTTCTTTCTTTTTTTCTACTATTTATAACCAAAATAAATCTTGCAATAACAGGAACCTCGATATTCTGGATTAAGGGTAGTGTCTTTAGTCTCTATAGAAGCACTCGATAAAGTGAGCAGCTAACGCTTTTGCTGAGTGCAGGTTAAAGTGTGTATGTCATTACCTTTTAGAGAGCTACTTTCAAAAGTTTATTAAATAACTTTACTAGTGCCCATAACACTGTAAGTACTCGAAATGTTTGTTTCTCGAAGTATTTTTTTATTTATTCTTCTATGTTTAATAAAAACTAAGAATTTGTGAATAAAGAGTATTTATTGGTTGATGAATAAGTTTGTTGAAAGGGAAGTAGGATTTTATAACTATGTGCACAAATATATTTGTATGCCTCTATGGTATACCGCTAAATTCCAAACATCACAGAAGGAAGACCAATATTCAAACACTTGTGATGTTTATTGGATCGGCTCCAAACCATATACCGTTTTCACAGATTCAAAGTGCAATCTTAATATTCTGGGGAATTGTCATTGTAAACACTGTAGGATACATAAGCTGATAAATTCCCCATCGTATTCTCGGAGCTAGGGCCAATTCGGCTTATTTCTGTGTGCATACTTTGTTGCTCTTGAGAGTATTGTATTATTTAATGTTTTTTTACAGTATACACAAAAACACTACTTACATACATGTAACAAAAATGGCTTTACGTGCATACACCAAACAAAATGGGGGCCTTACAATTCAGAAATTTAGCATGGTCAATATAGAATCCAGCTTTGTGTGGCTCACTTTTTATATTAAGAGCACCTTACTATATAGGGCATTTGGACTCAGTTGGAAAGGTGCCCTTAATCTCGAGGTTGTATATGGTTATTCTTAAAGAGTCAGATGAAGGAGATCTGGTACTTGAGAAGCTATAGTGTCAACAAACTTCAGCTATATGGCTGGTAATAGAAAGGTAATAAAGAGAAAGTTAGGTTGGCTTTGAGATCAAAAATTACAAATAAAATAGTAACCCTTATTTTCGAAGATACGAGGTAGAATCGTTGAGTGAAGCTACAATATAATATCACCTGAAATTCACTAGGTCAAAAAGAAGCAGCTAAGATGAACAGTTATGAAGGATGGTTGATTGTTATCATAATCAAAGAGAATTATACCCGTTACATCCTGAACAACTGAGTGAAGTTCAGCTATACAAGTAGTTTGATAATATTTCGAACAATCTCTGAATTCTAAACATAGATGGAAATATTATGGTAAACGTTAATTGTTACTTAACATGAGATCTAACCGTGAGAGTAAGGAAAAAATTGTGACCGAGAAACAGATATAGATGCAAATGATTTAAAAAAGCTTTTTCGTGAGCGTGAGTCGTAACAGGATGTGTGGCACATAGAGGGAAGAATTCGTGAACTTTAATAGCTGTACACACTGTTATCTAGTTGGTGTTTGCATATATATATATATCTTCTTGGTGTGTGTATATGATAATATATACCGTTATGAATGAATCATTTACCAAGAGAAAAGAGAAGGAAGTGTTAACCATTGTGTAAATTCATTGTATGGCAATGGTCAATTTGCACATCACTATATATTTTCTTTTGAAATTTCTTAGTAATTCTCTCCTCGTATTTGTAAAGATGTTCTACATAAATGGTAGATTGTGTATATTGCTACTCAAAATTCGTGTTCTATTGACTGAAATATTCGTCATAATGGTTGCTGATGTAATGTATTTTGTTGTTGACAAGCCAAAGATCATCATAAGAGTAATGGATAACCAGGATTTTACAGCAGGTGCCCATTCTATGAAAACAGAGTATTGGCTGTGCTGTATAAAAATGAAACTTAAAACTTCTTACATAAATCTGATTAATGTAAGATGTAGGTCATGAAAATCTGGTTTGAATCTTACAGTTCACAGACGAAAACAGTGGAATTTAAGGTTCGTTAGCCTAGCTGTTACAATGGATAGTCCATTACATTTTATTACTTTGTTTTTTCTCACTTGGACTTTAGATTTATCTGGGGAATATAGTGACAAATACTACCTCTTTCCTTGCTTGAACAGAAAAAAATTCTAATTTCGATCTTTAATTTTTTAACCAACTTTTCACGAGTGTCTAGAGACTTTTTTGTAGGTGTGTGTGTATGTCTTGTTTCTGTAATTTTGATCATCAAACCAACCAAGAAAAATAGAAAACACCCTCTTGGAAAGACTGACAGGACAGAGGCCATATGAGTAGTCAGCTTGAATGCTGGTGACAAATCAAGCACTTGAATTGGGAATAACTCTTTCACAGCCAAGGTAACAATAAAACAAGGACGATGGATCTCAAAAAACTGCCACTGACGCGCGTACTAGATGGCATTGCCTTACACACTGTGGAGCATTGATCGCTCACTGTAGGATGCAAGTTGTCCAATGGATAGCACCTTGGGATATTCTCTAACAGTAGATGGACCAGTAGAGACCAATATCTCAGAAGAAAGGCTATAGAATCAACAGTAGATGAAAGTAGATCTGTAACAGACCCAGTGAAGGTGAGACAGCGAGTCTAATATTTGTAACTAGTAGTGTGAAGATACATTATAAATGTTACAAAAGATTCGGGAAAGTGACTAAAGATAATTCCAAAGCCATTGTAATGAAGCTGAGCATATCTTCTGGTATTGCCAGTAAGATAATAAACAAGGTTTATAAACTGACAAAGACTCACAAGCCAAACGTTCACCAGCTTCAAGCCATGCATCGTAATCAATGGTACTTGCCATAAAAACGTTACCGAAAGAATGTGAAATCAGAGCAATCCTATTCGACCACATACTTGCCCAATGAAGCTCTAATGGACCTTTGAATCTTTAGTCTGTTTAAATATGATTTTGAAAGCAAGTGTCTGAGCACGGTGCAAGATATGTGGAAAGTTTGAAAAGTAGTTTTTTCTAAAGTTCAACTTCCTGTCCTTTGCACGTTTGGAAAAACTTGTTTCAATGGAAATTATGGTGTTGAGCAGTAATGTGAATCATAGCCTTCAGACTGAGCAAAAAAGATAATGGGGGAAGTAGTTTTAAAGGCATCACCATGGAACCTAAAATTTCATTCTTATAAAGCGCGATTAACACTCAGTAATAGTTGTTAGGTTAGCAAGTTACTTTATACGTGTTTAGTTATATATAAGATGATAGGTTAGTCAGAATGTATAGTGTAACTATAACGTTATATGTGATACGTGGTTAATACGTATCATTATAGTTAGAATACAGGTAAGGTCGGCAAGATTTCCTGAGTGTATTAATGTGTGTTTTGTTTACAATGGAATTCTTATGGAGTCAGAAGAACTAGGATTTCTATTTTTATTATGTTATTAAAATGTCATGTTGTATTGTGATATCTTAGATGGTAAATACTTTAGTAGTTGCCGAGATGTGTTTTTTTGTGTCGTTGTCTTGCTCTACACGTGCTGTGCATCCGTTAGGCTGTTCAACTGTTGTGCATCTAATAGTTGTAGTGTAGTGGAAAGATCACAGGCTCCCTGATTAACCTTCTTATTACCACTTTTATAGATAGTTCGTCCAGATTCTTGGTTTAATATTTCACTATTCCCCTGAAACTCGAAACTGGTAAGCTTTAGGAAATTGTAAGAGGAATATTCTTTCTTTGTTGTGGTACAAATTCCAAACTCACATGGCAGTATTCTAATGAGGACGTGTATGTGCCCATGGCAGTGAAAATGGTTAACGGTTAGTTGGTTTTAATTTTAACATTAATTAGGTCCCAGCATGGACTTAAGGCATGGAGGACGGGGAAATGTGACGACTTTATTGTCTCATACTTCATAATCTTATAGAATACAGCAATATAGTAAATTATTACAGTTGAAGACAGAGTCGTTTCCTTGTAGTTTGAGAAGATAAAATCTCTGAGCTCAAAATCTAGTGCTGAACAATGGGAATGGTGGTTATTTGAGCGACAAGCGCATCTGTTTTGTGCATTCACTTTTCGATTGCCTGAGGTGCTTGTTTTGCCGTTTTTCATGGAATCGGCCCTTGTGTAATTACGGCATACTGGTGTATAGTACAAGATACTTAAAGAGCCAAGATGTCCAGATCACGATTGATTACGCTTTAGAGGCCAACTGCTCTAATGTCTTGTTGCTTTGGGGAGGAGACTGAATATGGCAGTCGAGTTGTTAGGTTTTGTTTCTATGTAAGTAATAAATACCATATGTAAGCCATCACCTGAACAATATTTTATGTTGTTTGTTTGCTATTAAATACAAAACTACACAATGGGCTTTATGTGCTCTAAGTTAAGAGATTTCCCGTGGAGCCACCGGGGGGGGGGCTTTTATCTTGTACTTAACTAGTTGCATTTTCAATTTTTTCACTAATTTGCCAATTTTGTAATCTTCTAAAGCATTTTATTTCGCAAACAATAGTATCAATTTATGTCTCTTTCCATCGTTGTTCCCCGTATTTTCAATTTGCTGTACATGGTCTTTCTTCATCACTTGTATTTCTTCAACTGTGTACCTTGTCAATAAAGGATGATCATTTCATGGGAACAGAGTCAAACCTCATTTATCGCTCTTAAATTAAAACTTAATGCTTTCTATAGGAGCCCTCATTCACTTAGTTTGCAGCCAATTATCTGTGTGCTAATAATTTGATTCACCGGTAGGAATACCACCAAAACATCCACCTGTCTTGATCCACAGATACATCCATCAGTCTTGTTCCACAGACACATCCACCAGTCTTGATCCACAGATACATCAACCAGTCTTGATCCACAGATACATCCACCAGTCTTGATCCACAGACACATCCACCAGTCTTGATCCACGGATACATCAACCAGTCTTGATCCACAGACACATCCACCAGTCTTGATCCACAGATACATCAACCAGTCTTGATCCACAGACACATTCACCAGTCTTGATCCACAGATACATCAACCAGTCTTGATCCACAGATACATCCACCAGTCTTGATCCACAGATACATCCACCCGTCTTGATCCACAGATACATCCACCAGTCTTGATTAAGACATAAAGCTATCATTTTTATCAAAACTTACTTGTTGTCGAAGTTTGTGATTCTTCAGTACAATCTATATTACTTTATACATGTTTGTGTACATAGCTGTGAAACCAATATTCAAGAAAGTGTTTGAATAGCAGACTCTTGTTTTGTGTGGTTCTATTCCTTCAGTATCTCTAAGGTAGTTCTCTAAGTTCAAGGAGCCTGATATATCATATTCATAATTCATAGTTTTAAGATTGTGCCAAGGAATTAAAAATTTAAAAGAGAACGGAATGGAAATGGAAATTTTAACCTGAACGGCATCTTATGCGCACATGGATTAAACGGCTAGGTCAGAGTCCCCTAGGATTCAGGTATAGCCGTTCCTAATTTTTAACTATTGATCAGAAGGAATCTAGCTATCCAGCAGCATCCGAATGCCACAAAGGCTTTGTTCGACTTTTTGAAACGAGTAACGAGACTGGCTGTCATTTTTATAACGTGCCCACAGCTAAAAGTATGGAGACTGTTCGGCAACATAAAGTTTTGAACCCCGGATCCTTCTATGCGAAACTTGACACATTAACCATTGAGTCACGCCTAGCCCATTTCTCAATATAGTTAGCTCTCTAATTGCGTTAGAGTGTTATTATATCAGGTGATGTTACAATAGACTGTATGAATAGTGCAGTCGGATATAGTTCAAACAGGACAATTGTAGAATATTATATATCAAACTAGCTTATATAAGGTTTCATAGTTTTTATATGAAACATGTTTACAGTGAGTGTAATGTAGGAAACACACACAAATAGATTGTTATATCAGACAATGACGGATCTACGATTTTATCCAGGGGTTTTCGACAGGGTTGTTTTTAGCATATTCGGGTATGGCGCGGATGGGTGCAGGTACGGGAGGGGATGTTCCCCTCCAGTTCCACTAGGGAAACTGAAATCCGTAGAAAACGATAGGAAACAGAAGTGATTAAGTTAAACTTTAAAATGTTCATTATTTATGAACGACAGAAAGTCACATTAGTCATGAAAAGTACACCCCCCCCTTTCCTCTAGTCTCCGTCGATCAGTAGTATCACCTCATCATCATAATCACAAAATCAGATATATTAGTTTTTTAAGCTCAACCAATTACATTACACTTTACTGTCATTCATAATACCGGAAAAACACGTCGGAAGTGATTGGCCTAAAATTTACGTGAGTATTTTAAAGCGCACAATAAAATTTTTACTGTCTTAATAAGATATGTATTTATATATATAATCCCCGCCGTGTTTTTCATTAGCTTTAGGCCTTATTTAAAAAAAAGTCATCAACGGAATCAATTCTCGGGAGGTGGGGTGGGTCAAAGATCCCTTGAACCCCATCAACGTTTACCAATTTCGGCGCTTTATTCAGAAAATAATGTATTAGGAACATATTTAGAGCGACTTGTATATGTTTTTGCTGTTTTAAAAAAATATATATAAAAACGCGCTTAGAAAGAATAGAGTATCCTGTTTTAAAAGTTTTAATAGAATGGATGCCATGCTTCTAGTTACCATTTTGTTTCTTTTTTTCTTTTGCCCAATTGAATAATAAAGTTTTATATTTACGGAATATATATATAGTTACAGAATCGAAATTGACCACAGTTGATGCTTTTGAAAACATGTGCAGCATTTAAACACAACATGACATGGAACGCGCTCGAAGTAAGTCTGCATAAAAAACATTTCTCGCTCAATGCATAAGTACCTGTATAACTTGCTAACAAAATCAGTGATACTATACCTGTATAACTTGCTAACAAAATCAGTGATGCTGTCGGAGAATATTTATGTTCAAAGCCCTGTTTTCAACTCGCTGAGAAGTCGTTCTATCTATGGTACATCTTTTGTACTGGCTGGCAATGTGCTATTGATCGTACTAGACAAGACTAGAAAATTATCACTACGATCTCGTATGGAAGCCACGTGCTCAAAATTCATTGTATTTTTTTCCCATTAGTTGTGTAATAAACTCTTCGTGGCCTGCGATCACTAACCGTGACGAATCCTATGTGAACAAGGGTGTTGAGAGCTTAGACTGACACGTGCAATGAATAATGGGTTACTACACGCAATTTGGTACTTTGAATGGGATTTTTACCGTTTTGAACATCAATTGTAAATCATGTGGAAATTCCTAGTCAAGGAATCAATCAAATCGATAGAACTAATAAACGTTTTAAACTTTTATTATGTTAAGCTTAAAATATCGATTACTTATGATAGTGTATATTTTGAATTTTTTAGGATCAATTTAATGATTGATTTTTTAATAATGTCCCAGCTTGTATGTAAGTCAACTTATAGAACATAATAAAATCAAGCGAAACAATATATTGAAGATATACGTGTTGAAATATACCAGTCTGAGCTGACAGATGTTCTTCGTTCACCGTGTAACCGAAAAATACAAAACACCCGAGATCTTATTTATTTACACAGCTATTTTGGTAAAAGCAAGTAAGGGCTGGTGCGAAGTAATGAACGTCCAGGTCTATTAGTGTAAATCATATCCATGTAAGTATTTATGTATTATGTTCTGTTTATCGAACGTCCAGGTCTATTAGTGTAAATCATATCCATGTAAGTATTTATGTATTATGTTCTGTTTATCGAACGTCCAGGTCTATTAGTGTAAATCATATCCATGTAAGTATTTATGTATTATGTTCTGTTTATCGAACGTCCAGGTCTATTAGTGTAAATCATATCCATGTAAGTATTTATGTATTATGTTCTGTTTATCGCATACTGTAAGATATTTTAATCCAAAACTTAAGACGTTTTCTAAATATCGTACAGTTCGGAGTTGTTTTCTTAATTTTCATATATCATCATCATCATACACACAAACAAACAAAACTACCGTAGAGGGGGATCTACAGCTTCTGTACGAGGAAAAGGTAAGTCGTTTTAGTAAGATTAACCTTTCTAGTCCTGTACGGAAAAAAAGCTATTTTATTTAGCTCATTTATGTCAAAGTAAGTTATATCTGCTCATATTCCAAACACACTCAGCTTACTTAGAGATTTTAAAATGCTATGCAATTGTATATACGCTTAACCTGATATTTCTTTCAGTTATTTGGTACCAGTACGATATGAAAAATAGACATGAAGTACATAAAGTATCGTTTCTCATTAAAAAACAACAACTTGTATTAAATCTCAGTTAATGTCAAGATACAAAGTTAGAGAGATATTCTTTTGTAAGAGAAAAATTCTCTAGATGGGAAGATAAAAACGAGTTTCTCATAAAACGTATACTAGTCAAATTTATGGTCAAATTTATAGATTTGCTTGTTTGTTTTTCCACCAAAGCCACATTGAGCTATAGTGCTCGTAGTACATTATAAACATGCTGTGATCTTTCACACTTTGTATTATAAACATACTGTGATCTCTTACACTTTATATGTTGTCTTCTGTTATGCCGAGAAAGTAGATGTAACGATTGTGATTGATGTTGCTTGTACATTTTGCCACGTGGGTTATCAACATTCGATAGGCAACTTTAATTAATCGCTGTCAAAATATAAAAGAACTCTTTCAAACAGCTGACTTCTTTGGCATCTTCATTTCCTAATCTGATGATAACGAGAGAGAAGAATCCAGAAAATAAACTACAAGTTAAGTGCATACACTGTTCACACCAGACTAGGCAATTGGTGTGTGTGTGTTTTATAGCAAAGCCACATCGGGCGTTTTCGTCTGTGTCCACCGAGGGGAATCTAACCTTTGATTTTAGCGATATAAATCTGGCAATTGGTTCTCAGCCTTTAGAACATTGCAAGCCTTTTCGATACAAACGCAGTTCATATGGACCTTGACTAACCCATTGCGGTCTCAAGTATACATTTGGTGACAATACTATAGACTAAATTAAAAATTTCAAATAATGTATAAAAACTGTTATTTCATCAAAGATTATTCCAAACCGTTTTTTCGGAACTGTTCAAGACCCCACGAGATAGGCTATGTGATTAACAAAAAAAAAAAAGTTATGAAACTTTAGAAACAGGTATTATGTATGCGTTCCCAAATCTTCCCAATTACGTTTGACTTGCTAATATTGCATAATAAAAGTTTAATAGAATCTTTTTGTTCTCTTTATTTTAATGCATTTGTTACTGTATTCATTCTGTCTAAAAATATTATTTTCCACCAAAATCTTGCACCCTCGGTACGCAGCCTGGCACGCTAACTTCTGGTCCCACCCGGGTACTAGCTTTACCAGACATCCACTGTTTTTCCTGAATATTACCTTGATGACTTGACTGAATGCATTTATTATCTGAACTATTTGCAAGTATTGTCGGTCTTAAGCTTTCATAACTAATGTATGCACTACATTTAACAATGAATGAAGCATATTACTCAATGAGTTCTGAATACAAAGTTTACACTTTGTGAGCATGATTCAGTCCGTATGTTAATTTCATTGAATTTAAAAATATTATATCTCGTAAGTGCAATACTGTGATGGTGGAGGCCCCCTTATGAATGTGATTCAAAACTGAGGTCCCTTGATCCTCGAGGCCCCCATGCAATTGCATGGGTTGCACCCCTATAAATCCGGCAATACATAGTTGTCCTAAACTTCAAAAGTTTTGTATTATTTTACTTGCAGGAAATATGAATGATTGAAATGCATTTAAAAAGAATTTCACCGAATAAAGTTGAAATCAAGGTATCAATGCTACTAAATCTCTTCCCTTACATTACACCACGATACTCCATGTGAAAGTATTAATGCATTACGCTATGATATTCTACGTGAAAGTGGCAATGCCACGAAATCGTTTTTCTATGTATCTGTTATGTATATATTCAAATAGATCATGCCATGTACTTCATTGTAGCTATCAAATGGATTTATTAGAATATGCTATGAATTATACTTTTCCCAAGTTCTGTGTACGTTATACAAGTTGTTAAAATAATATTCATTTGAACATTGAATTTGTAGTCGATTACCACAAGACAGAAATATGCAATTTTAGTACGAAAGAAATTAGACAATATTGGTAGGTCAGGCCTACTTTCTATTTACTAACACATGATTAAATTTTTGTGATAAATTATAATACACCAACAACACTGTGTTTTGAAACAATTTTACTCGAAGAAGAATACAGCAGAAAAAAAAAATTCATTTAATATTTCTAGAGGTAACGCATAACAATATGTTAAATTGTAAATAAAGAAAGGATCCAAACGGTTAACAACTTCTTCATAAGTATTAGACAAAGAACCACTGCCTACAACTCTGTTTAGTTTGTTTGTTATGGATTTCGCGCGAAGCTACACAAGGGCTATCTGCGCTAGCCGTCCTAAATTTAGCACTGAAAGACTAGAGGGAAGGCAGCTAGTCATCACCACCCACCGCCAACTCTTGGGCTACTCTTTTACCAACGAATAGTGTGATTAACCGGACCATTATAATGCACCCACGGCTGAAAGGGCGAGCATGTTTGGTGGGACGGGGATTCGAACCCTCGAACCGCAGATTACGAGTCAAGCGCCCTAACCACCTAGCCATGCCAGGCCTGATTCTGTATAGAAATTCTTTTTTGCAAGCTCACGTTGAACAGAATGTTCACACCTCAAAGTGCTTCCTCAACGCTATTACTTTACATCACATAATGTTTGAGTAATATCATAATATTTCTATCTAAATAACACACAAGCTAATTATTCTATTATATTATTATTTTATAATATCACCATGAAAGGTAATAAACCTATATTTTTCTGTCAATAAGTCTTTCTCTAAGATATTGATAGCGTTCTAATAATATTTCCATGAGCATTTATTGACAGTTTAGAGAGTTATGAGTGCTAAAAGCAGCAGTGCTTAAACTTTTTTAAGGGTAACAAATTTATCGCAAATTATGTTCAACGAAAAAGTGTACGTATTTCCTTGAGTTACACTAACAGTATATTGTGGTAAGTGCAACATTTGACTTTGTGAATTTATCTGTAATTTATGGCATCTTGTTTTATTATCAAAACTAATTCGTAACACATCCCCTCGACGTGGATTCCTGTACGTGGTGAGGGGACCTCCCAGAGAAGGTTCTGTATTTTCAGTTACTTCCTCTGGGATCTAAACATCCACCCATGTGTTTGCCGTGCGTGGCGACCCGTGAAGGGGAGGAGAGGATCCTGGTGGTTGAGTGGTGTCTGGGGCACTGCAACACACCACTTTGGTTTTGAATTCCTGTAGACGGGTGACCTTGGGGTGGCCCCTAGGGTCAATCGGCTGGTCCACTGGGGCTAGGGTCAACTGAGTACCAGTGTTGGGCGTTCTCATCGTGTCTGATACTGGTGTTTGGGTATAGTGCTCACGAAACCCTGGCGTTGCTGCAGTGTCCTAGTTTGACATTGTAGTGCGTCCCCTCGTAGGACTCCATGGCGGGTGGGGTCAGTGGGCACTGAACCTCTCTCTTTAATTATGGATCCCCCCATTCCAAATATAAAAAAAATGTTAAAAAGCTGCAAATAGGTAAACGACCATGCCTAGAAGACTCTGAACAGCGGTCTCCATCACACAGTACACTTGTACCTCGCTCTTTGATCATGCATTCACTGTCTGATAAATCTTTAGGGCAAATGTCTCCCTTTTTTATTCAGAAGGGCTTAGAGGGGCTTGCTGGCTCTCCAAAGTCAGTTAAGAAGCTCCGTTCTGGACACATCTCAGAAGAAACTTCCATCCAAAGCACAGTGAACTTCTCTTGAATTCGAAGGCCATTGGGGATATACCCGTTGAGGTTACTCCCCACGCTTCCTTGAACTCCTCATGAGGAGTTATCATTGAGAGGGACTTGAAATCTATCCCCGAGTCGGAGATCCTTGCTGGTTTCTCCAACCAAGGAGTTTCGGCAGTTCGAATGATCTCCACTCGTCAAGATGGAATTATGGTGCCGACCACAGTTTTGATTTTGACGTTTTCATCACCACGCCCCCCTGCCGCCATTAAGGCAGGTTATTTGAACTGTAAGGTACGGCCCTATATTCCCAACCATCTCCGATGTTTTCGG
>NW_013666459.1:103634-113958 GCF_000517525.1 Limulus polyphemus
TTTTCACCGGTTGTTTGGCGCAGATAGCCTTGCTGCTTTGCGCCATAAAACACCAACCAACCAACCAATCGTAACACATTTCTACGTACAACACACTAACTCAGTAACTAGGCTACTAGTACTATTACTGATATTAGTATTAGCACTACTAATATTCTGTGTTGTGTATACCAATAAATTAAATTTTAAAATATATAATTTAAATTATGAAGACTTATACGACCTATGTAACTATGTCCTGCAGGCTTGAATTTTGTCATGACTAGCCTTGAGAGGAAAGGAAACACAGTTTGTGTGCAAAGTAAAACTAAGAGTAAAAGCATTCATGATTAAGTATATTTTTTACTCATTATTATTTTGAAATGTATATGTTTAAATGTTTTAGCTACAATAATAAAGGACTTCGCTAAGAATCACATAACTTATTGATAATGCTGATATTTTAAGGTTTCTGTTATTATTAAACTTCTGCCCCTCCCCTCTCATACTTCAGACACGCTGATGACTAAATTATAAGTCAAGTAATTCATAAAACACAAACTATTTTTTTATCGAGTTAATGTATTTTGATTTCTGAACTGAATTGAAATTGAATGTCAGTTTGTTGTTGTGCATGAGGCAAATATGTTTGCTGTTCAGTTTCGTAAAAACAGTAGCAGTATTTAATGATTGTATTTATAAGTTAAATATTTATTTTCTTTTTCACCAAGGTGAAATTTAAAAGAGAATCTGTGACGTAGATGCCTAATACATTCTTTCATTGGCCGCATCCTCTGCTGTGTCTTGCGGTTTCGCCCATTCAAGGATCATTAGCACAGTTTGAGTCAGCAAACTAAAGAAATATCATTAAACTTCTTAAAAGTGTGAAATGTATATAATATCTATGGGAATTTGAGTCCAACCCCGTAGATAGTAGCAGTATTGTTTTCGTTCGCGACTTACTAACACTACAGTCTTGAAAAAATGCATTGTACAGGAAATTATAAAAGTGTTTTGTGCTTGTAATTTTGGTATGAATAATTTGGGCTTAAGAGTAAGTATACTAATACCCAACTCTCTTCATTTTTAGAAAAGCTAAATACTGTAGCTGCATTAAAACAATTAAAATACCATTTTCGAAAGCTTTCCATGAATAATATTTATCAGCAGTTTTGATTGTCTAGGTCAGCCACCAAGTCGTAGTTGACGGCAAATTCTTATTGCTGACTGCGATTTCTACGTCGATATGTGAAAGTCTTAACATATTTTTGAACTTTATTTCAGTTGTATAAACACTTCCTTTCTGTCTGTCCCCCAGTGGCACAGCGGTATGTCTGCGGACTTACAACGTTAAAAACTGGGTTTCGATACCCGTGGTGGGCAGAGCACAGATAGCCCATTGTGCTTAACTACAAACAAGTCCATTCTGTAACTACATAATTAAATGCCTAAATGTCACTTTTCTCAATTTCCATGTACACAGGTCACTTGTTAATTTGTGTGATCGAATGTTTGAAAACAATTTTGTTTTTAATATTTTTATATCGTTTTTAATTATTTCTTTTATATTTCTTAATCTTATCAATATATGAAAACACTAATGTGTTATAAAACTAATGATAAATGCAGTTTGTTTTTGCAATTTCGGTCTTTTAAAGTACATAAATTTTCATTTGGGGAGTAGGCCAAACATTTTTCGGTTTACCCGAAATGGATTTATATGTATCATTTTTTCGGCTAGTGGCACCCTCTCGTAGTGAAAATCTTATTTGGGGTTCTGTCTGTCTTCTTGTGAAAATACTAAGTGTATGTATATATGTAAGTATATATGTCGGTTAAAACCAACTTTTCTAAACAGTAGGATTCAAAGATGTTTTATATAGATATATATGTTCCAATAATTCTAAATAGCTTATTCGACCGCTAGTTGAAGAAACTATATCTTTAAACAATTTTGTTTTGTTGTAAATCCTTGTAGTATTTATTAATTTTATGTAAACATTGTTGCATTGCATCATGTACTTTTCCATATACTATTTACGTAACACCAAGTTAGTAGCCCACCGAACTTGTTTTATTATCATTGTGTTCACACCTTTTACAAACTGGCGTAGCATGATTATAATTAATTATAATTATCACTAATATTAGGCTTATTTTATTTTAAACACACTCTTTATCTAAGACCCTTAGGGAGTTTCATTATTGTCTTTTTTTTTTGGTAGCGTGTTTTTTAAATTGTTGGTAAATGGCCATACTCTAACTTAGCAGATGCATGTCACATTTTATTTTGACAGTTCATAGTATTTCCGGGTTATTATTAAAAAAATATATATATTTTTGGCTATCGTTTCATAATAATACTCACTGATGATACCGTTATAGCAGCTAATTGGTTGACGCCTTAATATTTCAAATTAGATTTAAAGTTTCGATTGTACAAAATATAAGGCTGATAGAACAGTTTTGCTAAAATAACACCAAGTTGTTATTTATAAATAGGTATAAAAAAAGACTAAATATTTACAGTTTTAATGCTTTCTATTTCATATCGATCTGTCTATTTTTGTACTCATCTATAAATATTAAATCTGCTTCTACATATATGGATGTATATACATATCTATCCCTGTAGGTTTTTCATTTTCTATGTATACTAAGTTCTTTATGGTACTAATAGTTTTTTTGTATTAAAATTGTACCTATTGTACTTCCTATTGTGAGGTGGCACATCGGTATTTCTGCGGAATTACAACGCAAGAAACTGCGTTTCGATACCCGTGGTGGGCAGAGCACAGATAGCCCTTTGTGTAGCTTTATGCTTAACTTCAAACAACTTACCCAGTCCTAGTATTTTGATTTAACGAATTTATATTATCTTAAGACTCGCATTGTTGCAGTTATGTTTCGATAAATTACGTTAAAACTAAGAATCTCTATTAATTGTTAGTGACAGAAAGTATGGTTCGTAATGCCAGTTATTTGAAACGGTATTATCTTTACAGATTCTCAAAAAACAACAACTACAACTTACAAATACCGTTTTTTTTCTCTTTAGGAAAGGTTACAATTACATACATTCGTACGGTTTTCTGAAGTATGACATACATTTTTACTTTTTTTTCGATTAACTAAAATATTAACAGAATAAATACGAACTTTAAAGTTTGTTCTTTTCTTTCTATCCAAATCAATATAAAATTTCCAACAGAATAACAAAAATGGCGGTAATGTTCAAACACTGTTGACAATAAAATTAATGTCTCTCGAATTTGTCTTTTGATATGTCCCTTTTTATTTAACATTTTTCTGTTCTGTCATTATGATTTTATAGTGTTTCATTTATTTTTTCACGACGTAAAAAGTTGTTCTAACAGAGTTAAAGGCTGAACATCCTTCTCTATACAAGGAAACAACTCTAATCCCCAGTTTTTTGTTGTTTTTTTTAAATAAAGAAAGCTAATTTTTCCGAACAGTTTTTAGTCGATAAGAAAGGCAAAAGTAACCGACAGGAAACGTTAATATTAAAGGGGTAAAACAGAGAAACATTAACTCGAAGAAATTATATCTGAAATTGTGACGTTAATAAATTTACGTGTTCCCCAGAGATGAATTATTCTCATTTATTTACAGTCCTGGAAATACTTCTTATTTCTTGGAATAACGAAAACGAAGAAAACGTTCGAGTTGACTGAAGATAGCAAAATTCGCTACGCAGGCTTCTGGTTTTAGCAAATAGGCTTTCCTCTGCTTCTTTCTACCTGTACCAGTCTATTCACAAACCTTGGCGCGACCTCCACTATCGACTCTGTCACGCTGTGTTGCCAAATTTATCACACTCGCAGTACAAGAATACTCCCCCTCAGGCACGGTCACGTGAGAGTGGGGTGCTTCCCACAGTGAAATTAGAAGTATGCTTTGATTATTGTTTCTACGAACAACACAGGGGGCTGTAAAATTGAAGGGGGGGATTTAGGTTGCACATAGCAGACATAGCGGGCGAGCGTGTTCCGATTGATGTGTTCACTGGCGTTTGAAATAGATGACGGTTTATCGTCTTTGCAGAAACAGTAATCTGTTAAGTAAGACTTGTCAGAAAAGTATTTTAAAGGAATGTTTTCTTTTTTTCCGTCACGTAGCGACGATTCTTAGATCTTGTTATATGTTTCAGTTGAAAATTTTTACTGCAGTCTAGCTGAAACAAACCGAGTTGGCGTCCCTGTAAAGAGAAGTAACTAAATTACAGCCTAGAAACAGTGTGCTGTGTTATGTGTCAATGGTAGTTGTGTGCATGACGCGTGTGCTCGTGAAGCCGTAATAGTGCACGAGCTGCGGACAATTGAAGCGGTTGGAAGAACTTGAAGGAATGACGTCCGGCACGTGATACAATAAAGTGAGGTGAGCTCTAGGTGACGTGAATGTTCAAAATGTCTAACAAACTCTAATCAGTTCGGATTAGTTTTAGAAATCGATGTCAACCTACCGTTCCCATTTCATCCAGGATCATTAACAGCACAAGCTGAGAGAGCTATGCGTCACCGTCATCAGTCCACCGCATGGTAGTAGTACTCGTAACCAATCATTCGGCTAGAAGCCTCTACTCTGAACAGCAAAGAACAGACGGTCAAGCTAGTTCATCTTCTACACATTCTGGACTATTACGTAACAGCAGTGTTAATCCTGCATTACAAGAATATTCAAGGCAAGTGTTTGTTTGTGCCCGGTGGATGTAAATTTTGTTTGTTTTCTTGATGGTGTTTTCGCTATTATAAGCACAAAAAAGATCGGTTTGTTTTTAGCGTTCCAGGGACGTTCGAAAAAATATGTAATGGTTAGGGGTGAGACGTTATATTGCGATCAATATATATATATAAAAAAGGGCGTGGGTGGAAGTGAAAACCCGAGTTTTTCAACTATGCCTAGGGATTTGCACCTACTTTATATACTGTTGTGTATATCATTGGATTATTTAGTTAGAGGATGAGATGTGTTTGTTAATACTTTAAAAACAAACTGTTTGAAAATACTGGTATATTTTCACATGGTTAACTTTTCGCACTTGTATGTCGTTTATAGTACTGATTTATCTCCTTAGCACGGGTGTTTATCAAGAGCTTTCGATTCAGTATATCTAAGTAAAAAAAAACTCACGAGTTCTGTTCTATCGTGTTTTAATTTACCTTGAAAAAATTCCATCACCTAAACATCTTTATGTCACAATATATGTCAGTTTTGTGTCAGCAGAGTTTCTAGTTGCTTTAATGTCATTTTCCAAATTTGTATAAAGTTTTGTTAGAACGTAAACTAACGAAACATTACAAAATATATGCACTAACAATAACATTGTTCTTAATCTCTCGAAGACAAAGTTGTATGTTCTAGAACTGGCTCAGGGGTTGAAAGATTAAACGCTCTGGAAGTTTTAATGAGAACTTCCGAGGTGACTAATGTTACCATCCCACACACAAGTAAATAAATATCTCACAAGATTTCGGGGCATGTTTATATGGGAGATACGAGATAAAAATGAGCATTTTATCAGTTACGTGTATCACGATAGATGTCACTATTCGAGTAAAATTGCTGAGCGTGTTTTTTCTAACCTCTAGTGATACCTGTATACATATCCTTTTAAACTTGCTTGTGTTCTACGTTTTTCAAGTTGTGAACGTTACAGCTTTGTGTATTAATCCGGTCTGTATATATTATATTTTAAAAATAAGAAGTTCTTCAAGTTTTATTAACAATAGTACATATATTTTTTGCATTTTTTCGAATACTAAAACTAAACTAGAGAATAAATTGCATTTTAAGTACTTAAAAAACTAAGATTTCTGTAAGGTTTTCTCTAGTACGTGACATGTCACAAAAATTCTGATTAGATTCGATTTTCAAGCGAAACGTAAGTATCTTGCTATTGCGCATGTGCTATAATTTAAATAACTAAATTTTCGAGGTGAATAAGTTGATATCCATACTGGATGATTAAGAATTTTGAATTTTGGTTTTATCACGTGAAAAACGAAAAGTTTTTAGGAAAGTGAACAACCTTATTCGTATCTTAAAAAAAAAAAAAAAGTCAGGTGATGTTAAACTTTTAGACCGAGTAGTTCGCAAGTACATGGTAATTTTGCTGGCACACTGTGTAGCGCGAAAAATAATTGCTTAGCTCGTGGCTGTTTTTGTTAAAACCAATTTTCCATTATTTGTTTTTAAAGTAATAACACGCGTGAATAATAATCCCTTTCAACAGCATGATGATCTGTATAATACACTGTTTGTGAAGGAAGGTCATTCCAGGCGTATGTGAAGGTTTAAGATTAGTATCTGAAAACTGATGATGCGTTGTTTTCTTTAATCAACGAGTAACAATATAATGTTAATTGGATACTAAAGTTTTAAACATCCACTTTGCTACAAGAAAGGCCCTTTAGTAATGTTTTATCAGCTTTATTCCATAATAGGCACGTGTTGGTATAAGGCTACAAGCAATCATATTTAAAAAAAATGTTTTTTTCTTCTTTTTTTTTTCAGAAATATTTTATATTATATAATTACTTGGCTAGAACAAAATCATAAAATGCTCATACTCTTATGGTTTAAGTTTGTCCAGATTTATCTACTTATATACCTATGTGTCTATACTTTAATATATATTTTTTTAAATGGGGAAGAACATGCAACAAATTATTAATATTGTCTTCTACTGTGATATATTAAAAATCCGCTCGAAAAGCTATCAGAAATATTTTGTTGACAAGAAATGTAATAGCAAAAACATAATTTGTGTTAAAAAATGTGCACAAATTGGGACTTGAACCTTGATTAGCTAGTTGTAAGTTGCACGTACTACATATCATTTAACGGAAGTTACGTACGTACTACATATCATTTAACGGAAGTTACGTACAGTTGTTTATTATTGTATTACACATTGCTGTATAATGAATAGGTTAATGTAATGACGGTGAAAGTTATTCAATCATGCATTACAAAGTGTTTACTATATCTGTACGCTCCCATTACACGCCGACTGTCATCATACAAATAAATAATCTCTACAAGTCTTAAAAATTGTGAGTAACAAAAACATTACTGTGTAGTGAGTTAAAACTTGAAAGTCGTATTTTGTTAACCACTTATTACTTCGGTTACAGATAAGCAGTTAAGAACCGAAGAAAACCTACTGATATAAATTAGAACCTGGCTTTAGAATTTCCTTTTCATACAGTTTTCCAACTGGCAGTTAAAACGTTCTCTTAGTCATTAAAAAAATGGCTTTCAACAGTTTCGTGATAATGGAAGCAAATCAAGTATTCATACGAATAACTGCTTCATAACAGTATACGTTTGCATTAGGCAAGATTGCTCCTTGTCAGGTTTTTTATTTTACATCTATACTGCTTCAAGGAGGGTTTATTTATTCAACTACATACTTGATAAAGTTAAAGAGGGCACAGCTGTAACCCTTGTAGTGTTGTTTCGTTTATCTTGGAAGCAACCGATTGCTTGCATATCAATTTAGTGTACTAAAGCAGCTCCAGGGATCATGTAAATATATACTAAGACAGTGTACTAAAGCAGCTCCAGGGATCATATAAATGTATACTAAGACAGTGTACTAAAGCAGCTCCAGGGATCATATAAATGTATACTAAGACAGTGTACTAAAGCAGCTCCAGGGATCATAGTAAATATATACTAAGACAGTGTACTAAAGCAGCTCCAGGGATCATATAAATGTATACTAAGACAGTGTACTAAAGCAGCTCCAGGGATCGTATAAATGTATACTAAGACAGTGTACTAAAGTAGCTCCAGGGATCATATAATTGTATGCTAAGACAGTGTACTAAAGCAGCTCCAGGGATCATATAATTGTATGCTAAGACAGTGTAACTCTTTCTTTAGTAATTTAGATAATTGTATAAGAAGTAAATCTAAACAGGAGAAATGCTAAGCTAGCTACACATCAACAAAACGACAAAAATAGAAAAGGCTTATAATTTCACATACAGAGGTAAAGTTAAATTTTGATGATTTATATCTGTCCTCAATTTGGCAGTTAGACGCTCTTCTGAATTTTTAACTCTTTACCTAATTGCACATAATATTAGATCGTTTCGTTTTCAATATAAATAAATATATTTTAATACATTGCTGAATTAGTTCTAAAGCATTGCGACCTTATTTATTCACTAAAACACTTATTTTCTTTTCAAAATATTAAGGTGTATGTTTTGGACACTGTGTTTATATATTTTCGCACTGTACTGTATTGAATCCCATTACTTGAAGAAGCGTGACAGCTGGGAGAAAGTATGTGTAATATACAGATAAATCATCTCGTATAATGTATTGTCTGTGATTATGTATTTGCTAGCAATGTTACGAATTTAACTTGGGTTCGTTGTATCTTTACATAATTATGACTCATCCGTTAATGTCGTACAAATTTATCTGTACAATTATTATGTAATAAAAATGACATTACCACGCAATAGTGAAATAAAAAGTAAATAGGCGTTGTATAGATAAACTATTATCTTTGTTTTAGGTAACCAATTCGTCTAGATCATTGAAAATAAGTATTTGTTGAGCCACTACTGGCCAAATCCATTAATTACAACAAGATGGATTTTGAATGCTTGAACTGCAATAAAATCTATCGTTATTGACACGTACAGTTACAGAAACTTGTTTCGTTTTCATTAATTCTTTATGTCAAAATCTTGACGAACATTTTATTTCAGTTTAGCTTGTACTTTTTCTTTCTTGATGTAAAACACTGGATTTCGAGATCAATCTTATAGCAAGTAGTAAAAATAAACTTGTGGTGCGTGTCATTTTTGTAAACGATTTCTATTAGATTTTATTCTTTGTTCGTATATTGATTTAACGTAACACGCGGTCTAACGAAATACGAAATAATGTCAAAGTTAGGGATTGCGAGTCACCGTTTAAAGAACGAGAAAAACAATACGAAAGAACGCAGAAAGTTCTGTGATACCATTTTTTTTTTTATTTAGATTGTTCAGAACTAAAACGTTTTGACTCTAAATTCATGTGGCATTGCATTATTCTTATATATACTAAACAAAAACAAAGTAAGGTAATAAAAGGTAAAAACCACAATTTGATTCACTTATTAATTGGTTTTAAGTCAGTTCTTGTATTTGTTACTGATGTGTATCAAACAACAGAACAAACTTAGAACTGGTAAGAACAAGCAGAAGCAGGACAAAATCGTTAAAGTCCATCGAACTCGCTTTTAGTTTCAGTTTAATTAAACAAAATGTTTCATATCCACGTGCATACGCAGTTAAATATTGGAATGAATCCAAACTATCAGCATAGTGTTTACAAACTTACTGCTTTAGTATTCAAGTCACCATTTCTAGCCTTATCAGTCCAGAAATAACAGAACGAAAGGTTGAATCAACCACTTTTAGGCTAAAAACAAATTAATGAACAGGTTAAAGAAGAAAATATTTTGCAAAAGTAGGCTGATTAGACAATATAATAGTTTCAAAAATATAGTGAGTGATATTTATTAAATATCATAATATATTTCAGTATCTTACCAACAGCAGAGGTCAAAGTGATAAACCTGCAATTTTAGGGATCCTCCCCAACTTTTTGTTTTTGTAGGCAGGAACCGCATAAGCAATATTTCAGTCATCATGTTCTTTCCCTCTGTCCAACAACTTTTGAAAATAGCAGTTAAAACAAGGCTCCCACTAATTTTTTATTCAATTTTGGATATATCTCATACTAAGGAACCATGGGTCTTTTTTATATTTACAGGTTTGTCCAAAACTTGTTATTTTGTGCATATTGAGTATTTGAAATAAAAGGTTTCATGAAATTTTCAACAGTAATTCTATCCAAATATTTTTGTGCTCGTTGGTTTGATATATTAATATGTAACTTTAGGCGAGTATTTATCTTACTGAAATATAAATTTAACTGAAGAACAAGAGTGAATTTCTATCGACATGTAGATATTTGAATATATATGTGTGTGTGTATTTACTTTATAATATCTTATTATGTTATTTGAATTCTCACATAACGAAGTCAGCGAAAACTTGTGAAAAAAGTTTGACTTTTGTGTTTCGTATTTTAGTAATAATCCTTTTGAAAAGTAACTTATGTACAAACTGATTAAATACCTTTTCTGAACTGTTTTATAGACAATCATAGGTCTGAGATTGTGAGTTTCGAAATCTGTGATATACACTGAGTGATCACAAGTAAATAGACACCTAATTTTTCGTCATTTAACTGATTTATGCTAACTAATTTGTGTTCACAGAGCACTATATAAATGAAAATGGCCCAC
>NW_013666459.1:114941-123789 GCF_000517525.1 Limulus polyphemus
CTGAAAATTTTCATTTTGTCTATTTTGTCTATTTACTTTTGACCACGCTGTGTACTGTGTTACTATCATAGGATATGTGAATTTCAGAGTTTGTTAACGTTACAGTGATAGTCAGTTCTTAAAAATTAATATTAAATTCTGATCAGAGCAAGCAATGTAGTTACAACGAAATCAATAATCAACCTGGCAATAAGTATAGTAAATTAAATATGCTCTTCTTGCGTTTCTAGTTATAAAAGGTTAGAATGCATTGTTTTGTCAGTTTGGTACTCTTGCTGTTAACCATATCTCCGGCCGCAATCACAATAATATTGTACAAGGTTCGGCCAGCTTAGGAGATTTAGGTTAGTCCAAAATACTTATGTTAACCTATCGTCTCAATAACAAAAGTATAATAATAAATAATGACATTCAGTATACCATATAGTATAACTAATACTGTTAATGAAAGTAACAATAAATGTTATAATGCTTTGTATATTATAACATTTAGCATTTATTATTTTTTTATTAGTTTTAAAACATCCATCTGAATTTATTAATGTAATATATGTGCTGTTTGAAGTCCGCTGGTTGAAGTGAGTGTTGTATGAAATCCTAGCGCCAACAAATGTATTTGTCGATGGACGTTTTCGTAATATGTTGTTGTTATTCTCAAGACTTCTGGAACATCGCCACTTTAGCCTTTCGTTTTTAAAACCATTTCAACAAAGTTATGCTGTTTATGTAAGACAGTTGGCACCTACTTTCATGTTGTTGTTACGTTTGTTCATTTTTTGTTTTTTAGTCAACTCAACAGAAACATCAAAATTAGAGCTCCAAATGCCAGTTTATTCAGCACTTTTGCTGTGTTGTCTTGAGAGATTCCATTTTATGCTGTAGAGACGCACTGGGTAGATTAAAAAAATACGTTTCTGACCTACCCAACAATGGAAGGTACCAGTCGCACTCCGAAATACAAAGCCTTTTTGACGTCAATGACCTGGTTTTGTCGTGCAGTATAGCAGATGGTTGCTAACCACATTCCTGTTGCTTTCTAGTTAATTTTTGTTGCTCCTCACCGTCAAGATTCTTTTGTCCCTCAACTATTCTTCCCTCAAGCTGCTGCTCTTGAGAGGTATGACGTTATAGGATAGTGAGCTCATACTGTGAGGGTTATTAATTAAGTGTGACTTTAGTTATAGGCGGGAGTGGGGGGACATATAGATGAATGCAATGGGCATAAAATGATAAGCGAAGGGGTGGTAAACCCTCTTGTAACAAACACTTTTGTTCAACATTGAAGCAGAAAGGCCAACTTAAAGACATCATTTTTATTTCCGACATAGCTCAGTTATCTCGTGTCGCCTTTTGTTTTACATTCAAGTCGTTTTATCTGTTGGTTCTTTGTTCTAAGCACAATTTCGCGTGTTTTAATGATAACATATACTTATTTGCTTATGATTATTATTTTGTTGTAAAGATTAATGTGCAAGTTTGATTCACATTTTCCATGTTTTTAATTAATGATGATTTTTAGACCAGTATTCGAATAGTTTTTTGTTGTTTTTTTTTCAGTTTATACTGAAATTCGACGTGATGCAGTTTTATGATTACGCTTTAACTAGTTTATTGTGTGTTCCTCAGTCATTTTGATCGTTATTTTTCTTTAAATAAACGACAAATGTAGAGAATTAGCTAGAATACCGCCAAGACATTATTTATCTGTGTTATTCACGAAATGAAGATAACTATAACAGTGAATATAAGCTGTGAGAAAACTTTAACTGGACGTTGTATGTATAAATACCAATAAGGTTTGTACAACTGTAATTATGCCACATGTTCACTTCAATGGTTCTTAGGCCTAGACAGTAAAGTTCTTCGTTATAAAGTTAATAAATCATCTTGATAGGTAATTCAAGTTCAGTCTGCTGTGTATGAAAACAGGCAATTCATTTTATTAGATAATATTAGAGTATATCTCCGTTAGTAGTGTTTCACATACTTCATGATCGTCTAAACTTTCTCTTTACGTATGAATTTGTGTGCTAAAACTGGTGTAACTTGATTTTAAGCTTCATGTCACAGGATTTAAGTAGATAATTCAAAGGAACGATTAATATATGCACTAAATTGGCGCGATAAAAACTAAACTACTAGTAATTTTTACTTCAAGTGTCTACTTGGTATTTTCGGAGAACTTGTGAATTCGTCTGTAAATTCAGGCAATTGATTTAAAAAATAAGTTTTCAATATATTTATCTGTATATGTTCAACTTCGTGAAATGTATACAGGGATAAAAAATAAATATTGAGAAGAATGCATTTGTAACAACTGGGGAAATCTTGTACATATAAATTAAAAGCGCTGCATAAATTAATAGCGTCTTTAATTTAATTTTTGTTTGGGCTTGCTTCTATTCATTTAAATGTTATTTATCATAGGTTTGGATTTGTTGTTTTTAACTTCCTTTTGATTTTCCTATTAATTTTCTATATAAATAAATTATATATATATAGTGTAGGATATTCCAGAAGAAGCCGACATCTGAAACTGCATGCTGGTAGTAGATTGGCACAGATAAAACTCGATTAGTTTTTAAACCAGGAACTTATGAAAACACAGCTTGTTACCTTATGTATGATACTAACAGAAAACACAAAGATAAGAATTTCCATCAACTTACCTTATCATTTTGATGATGTTTCGGAGTATGCGCAGGAATCCTTACCTATAGGGAGTATCCTAACCTAATCAACGTTCACTAAACTGCAAAAGACCAGTGTTGAATGGTGTGCGTTGTTTTTCTAATGAAAACGACTGTTTGACTCTATACAAAATCACCTTCGTGTGATTAATGAAATTGTAACATCTACATCGTAATATATTGATTATTATGCGGACGTATAGGGGTGGCAGACCTTATGTAGCCATTGGTAAAATATGATTAAAATCTGGTCATTTATCATTTACAAGAACTAAAGGGAAAAAAATGGGGATGTTACTATGTGTGTGCATTTTTACGTTAGATGTTAATTAGTCATTACGCTACTTTTCCTTTCTTTTTACCTTTGTAAATGTATGATCCTTTCTAGTCCCTATTTATATGTACAAAACTAAAACGAATCCACGAGAATGTGTCCCATGTGATTTTATAAAGATCTGCATAAATATCTGGTGTGGGGCGTAACAGAAATTATTAGACTTTTTGGCGCACTTTATAACATTGCTTTAGCTATATTTTGATTTCTATTTTGGTCGTTCAAGTAACATTATTATTTGTTATTCCACGATACTGAGTGATTGTTTGCATAATTACCAACTGCTGACTTCAGGATATTCGTGTCTTTGTATGTTTATCAAGAACTGATATGATGAAAATAACTCTCATTATATACATTTAATGCGAGAGTTATAATTTAGATACACTGTAGTTATAAAGCACCAATGTAAATTTAGTATTTTTAGAAGCGATAATTTATCGCAAGTTTGTTTACGTAACTAACTTGTGTACAAATCATGTGTTATTTAGTTCACTAGTCTGTGATTGTTATGTTGTTGCGTCATGTTATTAGAACCTTCTAAGTTTTTCTGGTTGTTTCATTGAGAATTGTTACATCTTAACGACTCGTAATTCGTACAAAGTTCTAGGCCTCAGTTCAACAATATATATATATATATATATACATACATAGGCGACCAAGTCAGTGTAAGACAGTTAGTGAAAGTAAGACAAAGTTAGTAAGAGATGTAGTCAAATAGATCTAGACTGTGTTTGTAAGTTTAGCCATAAAGATAGTATAGTGGCGACTTTTAAAGTGTAATTATCACAGACTTTATTGAAATAACAGAGCAGAGAAGAATACTTCGTCTTGCCAATTGGGTTCTAATGTAACTGAACCAGCTCGTGTGGACATTTAACCTAAAAAGAGACTGATTTAAAGCTCTAGATACAACTGTGATAACCCACGGGGTAACCTAAGTGAATTTATCACTGTCTTTGTGATAACAAGAGTAGAGAAGAATAGTTCGTCTTGACAATTGCCTTCTAAAGTAACCGAACCAGCCTGTGTGAACTTTTGACAAAAAAAAGGGATTATTTAAAGCTCTGAATTTAATTGTGTAACGAACATTTATATATATATATATATATATGTTTGACGTATTTTAATATATTATTTTAAAACAAGTGGACTGTGTGCTGTTTGTTTATTGTTGAAATTTATTACCAAAAAGTCACAGGCACCTACTGTAAAGAATCCTTCTCATATATACATAAAACTTGACAACATACTTCTTTTTCTTCTTATGAATAATTTCTAATTCTTTTTTTTTATATTCTGTACTAAACATTAACGCTACGTATGTCTGGAAGTGGTGAAAAAAAGTATAGTAAAGCTCTTCGTGCAGTAACCGTAATTTACGTACAATTTTTAACCAGTCAACTGAAACGTGTGTCGAAAGTAAATCTTGTCCCCTCCAGAGTAATGTAAAAGAAACATTACATTGGGGAATAAGTGTTTTAAAACTGAAAAACAGTATTATTTTAGGACTTGGGTTGTAATTTACAGGGTGTTTCAGAAGTTCATTGTTATGCTAATAATTCAGAAATGGAGGGGATAGAAATAGAAACATAATTGTTAGTGGTATGGTATGAGATGCTATGAGCCTACCCTGCGATAAAATGATTGACGCCATTCTAGGTCATATTCTAAGCTATGTCTTTTGGAAATATGTTAATATGCATTATACACCAAAAATGTCAGTGTAAAAGGTGTAGATTAAGAAAATGTGAGTTAAAACTTACAAGAGAAATAGAAAATATGAGTCAAACCTTGCAAGAAGATTAGATACGATGAATTAAAATTTTAAAGAAGATTAGAGAATATGAGTTAAAACTTACAAGAAGAGTAGGGGTTGTGAGTCAAACCTTACAAGAAGATTAGAGAATGTGAGTTAAAACTTACAGAAGAGTAGGGGTTGCGAGTCAAACTTTACAAGAAGATTCGAGAATGTGGGTCAAACCTTACAAGAAGATTAGAGAATGAGAGTCAAATCGTACAAGAAGAATAGAGAACGTGAGTTAAACCCTAAAATAATATTAGAGAACGTGAGTTTAAATTTACAAGGATGTTAGGAGAACGTTAGAGATTGTATATTAAAAGACAACGTCGTGGAAATTGAGTACAGGCGTGACGTTTTTCTGTATATTGCTATTTTGAATTTGCAGTCTCACCCCTCTTTAGTCCAGTCAGCCTACGCAAAACATACCTCAACATCAAACAAACTGCAACAGAAACAATGCTTGTATTGTGAAGTTACACAAGAAAGTCTAGAAAAATCTAAACGGGAGGAAATGCATAACATTTTCATTTTCCTTATTAACATATCTCATGAAAACAGAACAACTTGATTTGATATATGCAATCATATACTCTCATTATACACTCTTTCCGTTGATATATGAATAAAAATACACAAATAGATAATATATAATAGTTGATAAGATGAACCCAAATAAATGAGTTTTAACTGAAGCCCAAATTAATGATTATTCACCTCTTTAACTTATTTATATTACCCCACACATCAAAAGAAAATATATAACAATATTATTTTAAATGACAGCCACATCTAGAAAATGAGTATACAAAATGAGACTAAACACACAAATCCTTCTATAAACATTTGCTATATCTATTCATCAGCGTTGTATTACTTGAATTAATACACAAACCAGAACCAATTATATTGACTTTCCGGTGTTATTAAAATATATCGCACATTGATTTAAAATAGGATTAAATTCGTTATATATTTCCTTTACAACCAGACGATCCTATCTTGAAGCTGGCACATTGTCCTCTTTATATTGTGTCTTCTGTGTATCTTCATTTATGTCAGATTCTGTCAATTGTGTTACATTTGTACAGTTAACACCCCTACATTCTCCACAGCCTATAGAACACTCAAGTCCATGCTTCCTACATGTACAACGTTTAGTGTTACAATTCGCTTTACAGTTGCATTTGATAATTTTTATAGGCTTTCTGGAGCTGGTGGTAAATGTGTCTTAATTGGCAATAAGCTATTGCTTACAACTGACCATCTCCACTCTTGTGGTAACATTTTGTCATTTGAGTCGATCCAAGTTTGTACTTGAAAACAGACCCTCATGCTGTGGTATTGTGCGACTGAGGATGTTGGAGGAAGTGTGTGTACGTGTGTTGTGCTTGAAATTACTTTTCGTGCAAAATGTCTGAAGCGCAATAAATCCAATACTTCAATTGGAACTCCGCCATACAGACATACAAGTACTTATTCTCCGGTTTTTTGTATTTCATCTCTTGTTTTACTCTGATTGCAAAACAATTCTGCACTCTCCCTTAAATGTTGGTCATATCCTAGTTTTTAAGTGCTGCCCCTTTTCCAATCCCATAAATGCGAGATGTGTCGCAACCCGTCGAAGTAGGAACGAACGGCATATAGCAACAGGTGTTTGCTCCAAGTATGATCTTCGTTTGTGGAATGTCCCAAATTCTTACCGCTTTGTACGTAGTCTGTTTCCCATATGACTTGAAAAAGATATTACAGTTCTGAGTATTAGCGTGATAGCATAGCAATATGAGAAGATCCGTGTCTTCACCGATCACCATTGTTTCACGAGTTTCTGCACAAGCAACTGCAGTCTTGACTATTAAAAGATCCGCATTGTCTTCAGCATATACATCTTTCCATCCCCTATTTTCAAGTCGACGCCCGAGCATGTAAATAAAACGTTGTTTGTTTTCAGAGTTCGTTAAGAAGTGTTCTTTTTTCCTTTGAATAGTGTACTGTCTTTGAAGTTAACATTCGAACCGAAAACCCCATGTGTTCGCCGGATATGGGCTATATCCTTTTCTGATGGTAATGACTGGTAGCCATCAAACACAATTACTAGATCCACTTATGTTTTAGATATATAATCTACGTACACATTACAAATATCTGCGAAATCTGTGCCTTGTTGCCATGGCATTCGCTGTAATAATGAGCCGCCATCTAACACACGTTGAACATTCTCAGTAATAGACTCCTGTCTTCCACAGTCTCCTAAACCCCAAATTGCATCGGCTAATGCTGGTTTTTGTGGTTGCCTTGGAAAACCTGATGGATCAAACAGTGCAGATGGAATACTACAAAGTTCATATCCAAATATGTGTGACATGTCTTCTTCCGATCTAGTTGCAACTGTCGTAAGACGTTGATAAAGTAGCTGGGGGTTAACCTGAATTGACTCGCCATCTAATTTTACTACAGGCTTTGTAATAAGTGCCACTGCTTGCTGGGATCTTTTGAAAGTATACTCCATTACATTTTAACCAACCATTTTTTGCAAGACTTTCGATCCGATTTCTTTTGCGTTGTAAACATTTACAGATGAATCAGACGCCACACCGGTTTCAATATTGCGTAATAAGGGGGTCTTGGATAAACGGGTTTCTTTCTAGTAGAAAAGATAGGAGTACGTTTGTGTCTTTGTAGTACCTTTCCTTCCTGGCTTGGCCACACTTTTGGGTTGACTACTTGTGTAATAAACAGTGCCACTGAAATCCTGCATAGCGTTATTTACCTCTGCACACGAGGGCAATGAGAGTAACCACTGAGCTCGTTGCGTTTCTTCAAGGTAACTGACAACAGTCTTCCGCGCGATCGTTTACTATGTGTCTGTTGTTCTGGTGAAAATACCCCCGGAATACACTTCTTAGTCCTAAAATTGACACTACAGGACTGATGATATATAGCATCTGTTGCGGGCAAGTCACTTACACTCAGACCTCATCAGCCCACCTATCAGCACGTTCAATGCATACTTTGGTAATACTGTTTTGGAAGTCTATAGTTTTGACAGGAAACATACCTAATCCTCGCTTTTTACCAGATAATTTTGCAGCTTGGCCACAAAACAAGTACTGTTCTTTAAAGCAAAACTGCTCATTACCAGATCTTAGTAAACGCAATTTACATGTAGGAATATGTGAAGATGTATTACTATCACGTTAAATGACATTTGGATTACAGTAATTTTGACGACATTTTGTGTGAACATATTGCCCTGGAACAGTGAGTGTGTTATCACCACGTTTAGTACTTGCAATGTTTATACCGGCAGACCCTTTCAGTCGTAACTGCACAATAGCTTTTTCATTCTGTAAACTTCCTTTACGAATAACACAAACGTGAGAGGAGTTCGGTATTTCCATCTGTAAATACATTAAAAGTAATCTTATAACTATTGGATTTAAAACATAAAATAGATACCTTTCTTATTTCATATGAAATACCTCCAGGGTGTTAGTTTTTAATTAAAAGTAGTGTTAATTTCTTAAATTATTTTATAAACAAGCATTAAATAAGTGTTTGCTTTATAGTTACGTACCTTATTGACTGTTATCAACAACAACAATACTCATACAATAAGTGGATGTAGACCTATTCTTTAGACTCGCTACGTATATTAGCACGTTTTATATCCGGGGTTTCCATATACAAATACGACTGTTTATATATGTGGTAATACACAATTCATATAATATATTGTTAAACATAAGGAGACACAATAATAATACCAACGTGAGCAAAATGATGTTGTTCTATATTTTGTTTGTTTGTAATTTTTATGATTTTTCCAAATTGTGGCACGAATGGACTTCCGTAGTTGTGAAAATCTACCAAGTGAAGCCACTGATTTTCTTTTTTTAAATTTCTTTTGTAAGGCATTATAATGAAGCTTATATTACAATTGTATCGTTATTTATCAAAAACAATAACTTTCCATCACTTTATACATATAAATGCGCATTATTTTTACATGTTTGCCATCCA
>NW_013666459.1:123810-124791 GCF_000517525.1 Limulus polyphemus
TCGTTATTTATCAAAAAACAATAACTTTCCATCACTTTATACATATAAATGCGCATTATTTTTACATGTTTGCCATCCACGAAAACGCATTGTATTTTTGTATTTTTTGATTTAGGCCTATCTGCCGCCGAGAAAACGCATGGCACAATCTGATTCATCGTCTATTTGCATAATTTACGGACGTTTTAGCATCATAAACCAACTAGAATATACGTTTTGCATATATAATAAATAATACAATGCAAGAAACTTAGCATGACCAGTTTATTTTCTTCTCACTACTTCAACAGTGTGTATCACCGGTCACTAACAAATTTCTGAGAAAAAGCATACATTATACAGTGGCTTATATGTACCACTTATAAAATGGCAAAATTTGCTTTTTAAAATCGTTTTTTTTTTATTTCCTCTACTTAGATCTTTCTAGCCTTTTGAAATGTTGTTCGTGAAATATAGTTTTACATTATTCTTGCAACAACAAAAAAAAATATGTTGCAATTAGTTTGTCGAAATGTAGACTGACTGGACTATGGACTACTTCGGTGGTTAAGCTGTAAGTTTGAGGACTTGAGACGCAAAATCGGGCTTTGATTCTTGTCGTGAGCACAGCACAGGTAGATGGCCCATTGTGCAGCTTTGAGCTTAACAACAGAATAAGCAAACAAACAATTGTGACGTTAATTATTTTAGGCTTTAGAAGTGTCTACAATTTCTTATCGTGAAATATTTCATCTTTTTATAGCTCTAATAACTATAAACATTGCAAAACCTTTTAAAGCATCATAGAGACACGTTAAAAAATCATTTTACTCACATGAACACAAATTCTTCAGTTTTTGTGGTACTAACGAAACATGAACATCTAATTTTTTCTTCATTACCCATTCAAGCCGTCTCCAGCCATTCTTTAATATAACAGCAAATGTACAACGTTTCGACAAGGTTTTGTCATCATCAAAATTACTTGTACCAACACTGACA
>NW_013666459.1:125791-131924 GCF_000517525.1 Limulus polyphemus
GCTATTTGAGGGTTACCTGCGCTAATCATTCCTAATTTTGAAGTGATAGATAGAGGGAATACAGCTCAACTAGTCAACAACACACATTGTCAACTCTTGGGTTACTATTTTACCCATGAAAAGTGAAATTTACCATACTTTATAATGCTCCTACGGCTGAAAGGGTGAGCAGGTTCAGTGACAGAATTGCTCCAGGGTCCCGCAAATTGCAAGTTCAGTATCCTAAGTATCAGGCCATGCTGGGCATCAAATGTACAACGTTTCGACAAGGTTTTGTCATCATCAGGTACAAGTAATTTACACTGACACGGATATATATATATATACAGTATTGAACAAAGAAGTCACATGACGTTGTACATTTGCTGTTATATTAAAGTTTTTCTTCATTACCCATTCAAGCCGTCTCCAGCCATTATTAGTCTCAAAGTGGGTTCCTCGTCATCGAATATGAACATCTTCTGTTCATCATAAGAATGTTTGTCTTGTTTTGTCAACATACATAAATAATAGATATTTGTATGCAGTTTATACCGAAGACAAGGTTATATCAGTTTGTTTGATGTTACTGTATCGCTGGTTTCATAATGAAATCCGTATCAGCACTTATCATTGTATCCTTTCACTTATGTAGGTAACGCATTCGTGTGGTTAATGAGTTTGTCAATGTTATTCATTTATCTACAAGCTTGAAAGCATACAGATAGATTTATATTGATAAAAACAATTTCTGCGCTGCAGCAAGGTATTTAACTATTAGTGTCCAGGTTAAGGTTCAGACTACACCTTAAGGTTTTATTTATCTAAACCCTAGTGTCTGTTATTATCATATTTATACCTGTATGATAGTACAGGAAGAGTGACGTCAGTAAAGGGTTTCTTTTATGAGTTTAGCTAGATGAAGTTTATGATAATAAAATGTTTCGTTAATTTTTTCGGTTATGATTTACTAGTTTCATTGGGGAATTAATTATTGAACTGGTGCATCGTGAGTTACATACGGATTAGCATTGGCCAAAGTTTGGTAAACTGTTATGCGGTTTTAATTGTACGACAGACACTAAATAGTAATGCATTACAATGTATTGTTTAAAATCTTCTTCTACATAGTGTTTCTTATGTGTAACAATTGTAACACATAATCTGATGTTTTTCTAAAACAAAACACACAAATACATATTTGTCCAACATCCTGCTTCATAAATGTAACAGTAATTATACAATTCTGATTATTTTTTTATTCTAAATAAAACGACCAGGTTAAAAATTTTTGTTTTACACTATGTGAATTAGCTGAAATAAATAAATAATATGTAAGAGACTGCCTCACTGCATTGATGTAACACAAATTTCCTCCACTGTAAAGAGGCAGAAAAAACTTTAACGACAGATTTCAAGTTTATTTTCTTTATTATTTTGACAGATAGTTTTAGTTTTGAAATATGTGTACGTGGACTTACGTTTATATAAACCAATTAAACTGGCTTAAGATACAGTATGTATGTTAATTAGATTCGAAATGTTCTGTTTACAGGTACCCAAAATAAAATAGCTGTAATAAATATGATCGTCGAAACATTAGGTTTCACCATAATTAAATTATACTCAATGCTGTGTGAATCCTGCTGAGAAGTAAGGGCGTTTTACAAACAACTAACGATTTGCGGCAGCCCTAATTAGACGTGGATGTAGTCACCTAACTGGTTTTCCATTTACAATGAGCCATATATATATAGTTAATATCGTAATTCAACTTGAGACAGTGTAGTTGTAGAGCAACCCGAGTGTCGACGGTAGCTATCAGCGTACTCGTTCATCCACAACAGATTTTTAATGACCTGAACTGTATACATAATGTATGTTTATTAAGTATGAAGTATAGGCAAATACGTTCCTATAGTACTCAAGTCTTGTGATGCATGTTGCGGTTTGAATTTCAGCGAACAAATAAATTACTTTCGACACATCTTGTTAGAAGCATAACATGTAGCACTAGTAATTACTTACTTTAAAAAATCTACGATATAATAACAAAAATACTCGACCTGTTTAATGTGCAATTATATGAAGCAGACCGTACTTGGCCCGGCATGGCCAGGTGGTTAGGGCGCTCGACTCGCAATCTGAGGGTCGCGGGTTCGAATCCCCGTCACACCAAACATGCTCGCCCTTTCAGTCGTGGGGGCGTTATAATGTGACGGTCAATCCCACTATTCGTTGGTAAAAGAGTAGCCCAAGAGTTGGCGGTGGGTGGTGATGACTAGCTGTCTTATACTGCTAAATTAGGGACGGCTATCGCAGCTAGCCCTCGTGTAGCTTTACGCGAAATTCAAAACAAACAAACAAACAGACCGTACTTAGTTAACTTTTCAAGTCTGAAACTAAAAAAGCATAATGATCAAAATATTATATATATATATATATATATATTTAGAATTGGAAAGTTTCAATTTTCTTCTCAGGATTCCATGACACACGATGTTTGACACATTTTCCTTTAACTTTTATTATACCTATGGGATTTATATAATCAAAACATAAGTCTTTCAAATTACCCTAACTTGATGTTTCATGGGAGAGGGGAGGTGATGAAGGAGTGATATCGCAGGTGGAAGGTAGTATTTTCATTGTGTCGTCTTATATCTATATCTGTTGAGTGCTTGACCTTATTGTAACTTGAGAAATAATTCTTACAAGTGCCTGGTAAGCAATTAATATGTGTTATTTATTCCGTGATAATATACTCGTGACTAGTCGTTATAAAATGCTCTTTATGAATGAGAGAACGAACAGAAAACCAAATTAATTCTGTCACCAGGAGTTAAGAGAGGACTTAGCACAATATATTACCAAAGCCTTTGTAACTGTACTAATTTAAGATTATCATAGTATAATAAGTTTTTATCAATTTGAAGTGTCTTTATGTCCAAACTTTTTTTAGTGTTGGTGAGAAATGTAATTCTTGTTTATTGTAATTCATCCAATATTTAGCAAAGTAATATATATAATCATCGACAGCTCAAACTCGGGACGATGAGTTTGTTTTTATGTCAAGTTTTGTTGTTGTTTTTCGCGAAAACTTTATTATACTTTTTACTTCTAGAAATTGTCTTTTTTTATGTTATCTAGTATAGCATACAGAAATAGTTTATTTTATTATTATTATTATTTAGAAGGAAGGAACGTAAATCTGAGTTAAAGTAGTACGCATGTCAGAAAAGCCTAACGTTTCCACGCTTATATCGCCAGGTTATATTCAAAATATTTCTTGTATTCAGATAAAATATTTTAAATTAAAAATGAAGTTAATAGATTTATTATCCCAAACAAGTATGAGATGATTTTTGTTTTCAGTTACGCTTAATATTAGGTTATATTTTCTTACATATTACGTGAGGGATTCTAGATAAATAATACACAATATTTTATTACATATTACGTGGCGAATTCTAGATTAATAATACACAATATTTTATTACATATTACGTGGCGGATTCTAGATTAATAATACACAATATTTTATTACATATTATGTGGGGGATTCCAGATTAATAATCCACAATATTTGATTACTAGCCCCCCAGTGGCACAGCGGTATGTCTGCGGACTTACAACACTAGAAACCGGGTTTCGATACTCGTGGTGGGCAGAGCACAGATAGCCCTTGTGTAGCTTTGTGCATAATTAAAACAAAAACAAAAACAAAAAAAAACAAATTTGATTACTTCATGTTCAAAGTATACATCGAAGATTTCTTGTTAGTGTTATGCTATTCTGTATAGTAGTCAATTTCCAAAAGGTTTTAGCGCTTGAAAAATTGGTCGTATTAAAAGCATCAGACTATATTTCAATTATAGAGGGCTGGAGGACAGCAAAGGAATGTTTTTTTGTTCTTGTTTTGCTCTCTCCAATCCAACTAAGCGCGCATTGAGCTACTTACTTGCTATGATTCCTAACGTTCAAAAATGTAACATTCTTCAACATGGATCAATAGTTTTAAAACTAAGGAGTTTCATTTCTTTTAAATTAATGGAATGCTCCTCAGTAATACAGCGGCATGTCTCCGGACTTACAACAACGCTAGAAACCGGGTTTCAATACCCGTGGTGGACAGATCACAGATAACCCATTGTGTAGGTTTGTGCTTAACTTCAAACAAACAAAAAAATTAATGAAACCCCAGTTGAAAACTGGGTGACACCCCCTCCCCCAAACAGCTGAATTAATTCAATAATTGAATTTTTACTTACGTAATTTTTGTTTTTCAGAGATGAAAATAAACTCATTACGAGAGCTTAGTAAGTTAGGAAATACCTTGATATCCACAGTTTTGGGCGTAAATATCTGGACAATTGTTTTTTAACTGCAAAAAAAATATTTCTTAACTAAATTTTAGTTAAGAATTCAGAATTGTTATCAAATATCTGAATACCCTACTTGTTGTTTTGTGAAGAACAATCGTACTATATCTTTTTGGACCTCACAGATTAACTCTAATTGTATAAAACTACAATGGAATTTGTGATTTCTTTAAAATTTCCAAAGTGTGGTGAATCTATAAAACTTACCTATACTAAAATTTTATTAATAAATCCTTTTTCAATGTATATAAGTTATAAGCTCATATAAAAGAATATTTCTCGGTGGGTCAGCGGTAAGCGTACTTACAACGCTTAAATCCGAGGTTCTATTTCTTGCGGTGGACAGAGCCCAAACAGTTCATTGTGTAACTTTGTGCTAAAACAACAACGACATATAACAATTCAATTTCTTCTTAAAAGGTTGTCATTATGCAACGCTTACTGCCTGGCGTCTTGTACTCAGATGTTTTTACTAAAAGTGTTGTTGTTACCTATGCCTTAATTTCGAATAATTGCTACGCCACATTCAAAAACCTATTTCATCGTCTTATTGTGAAATTTTTATTCCTCTTTCCAGAAATAGAACATTTAGTAACCAATTAATTATGTTTTCGCAGACAGGCGTACTGTTTTTATATTTTTCTTCTTCTGTTACTTTCTTTCATTTGTCTTCTTTCGAACACTTTTCAATCAACCGCCATTCCTTCATTTCACAATGAATTAACTTGAAACATGGCATGGTTTTACCTTTGTCCAATACGCCCTTTTCATGTTTTTGATTTGGGCATTTTTAAGGATTTTATGAATTAAAAAGTCAAAAAACCGAAAAATGTATATTTTGGGCTCCTGTGCGGCCATATTTACAGCAACCAAGTTTAAACTTGGCACAAGTACAAATTTCCATGCGCCTAACAAATTGACACACAAAAAGTCCTTTTATGAGGGGGGGGGGTCAGAGCTCACTAAAAAGCATAATTTTGGTGTTTTTGGTCAATTACTCGGCCATATTTTGACCAATTTATAATGGATTTGGTACAAAGAGATACTTTTCTACAGATCCCATACATAGACAATACAAAATGGCGGACTTACCCATTTTTAGTAATTTTACAAAAGGGGAGTTAAGATGTCACATAGAGCATAATTTTAGGGTTTTCTGACAAATACTCTGCCGTATTCCAGACAATTTACAAGAGATTTCGTACAACGATACTTTTTTTACCTGTCCCATACATATACCTACAAAAATGTGGGATATTCCAATTTTTGGTCATTTTACGGAGGCTAAAATGTTAAATAAACCCATAATTTTAGAGGTTTTGGTCAATTACTTAGCCATATTTCAACAAATTTACGTGGGATTTAGTACAAAATACTCTTTGCAGCTCCCAAACAGAGATATAGACAATTTTTGTTTTTCGCTCATTTGTTCGGCGAAGAAAGCACAATTTGGGGTTTTCGTGAACTATTCATGTGTATATCAACCAGTGTGCATGGGATATGGCACAAAGATGCTTTCTTGCAATTCCCAAGCCGTGATATTGACAGTTTTTATTTTTCTATGTTTTTCATGATTTTTCTAATTGTAGTGCATATTTTTATTTTTGATGTTTCGTGTTCATTAAATATGTATATATATTTCAAATAATAGATCTTTCCAGCTTTTACGCAACGTGGCAGTGTTTTATTTTAAAACTTGAAAAAATAACCTCACAAGATAGGGATGGAAGTGGACGTATCACTTGATCCGGCTAATGATCACATAACAGATT
>NW_013666459.1:132924-149138 GCF_000517525.1 Limulus polyphemus
CCCACTTTGTCTATCGAAAGCTTGGTGTTTAACTAGGATCTCAGCTTTTCACCATTATACCTTTCCGTTAGTTAACTTTATAATACTACTTTTATTATTATTACTATTTTATTATACAGTAACATTTTACGATTGGAAATTCCGGTTATATTAGTTTTGTCATTGAGGAAGCCAGTAATGTAGGGATTTTATTCTCCATGTAAAGTCGAGACGGCTTAGTCTGTTATGTGATTATTACCCAAATCAAGTGATATGTCCACTCCCACCCCTGTCTTGTTTGGTTCCCATTTTCATGTTTAGTAGCCAGCATTATATAGTTTTTTTTATTTATCCATACATTTTTGTCTTAATATTTGTTTGTATTCTAAAGTTTTATAAATTTTGCATAAAATAATAATAAAATAGGTAGTCAAAGATCGTGAAGACTGTTTTGCTCTATCAAATGATGATAAAGTTATAGTTACTGCTAGAACTATGTAGGCGCTAGGCCTGTTGAAGAAGGATGATGATGAACGAAATTAAGAAATCTAGGTCCATTCGCCTGTTTTCGACTTTGGGAAAGCGGCATATACACTGGAGATAGAGCGACTATGTCAGGTAGCTCTTCATATCTAGCTTCTGATGTCCTGTAGAGAAGAACTCTCTATCCTATATTCTGTGCTTGTTGTTTGATGTACTGTTTCGTTGAGTTCAGCTATGTCTTTATCATTGTTTAAAACATTGAACTGCGTGAATTATTTCTTGTTATTTTACAAGTTATATTTTAGCTTCTATTGAAACTTCTAACAGTCTGCTGTTACGTCTGAAAAAGAGCATTTCCCGAAACATCACCTAATAATTAGTTTTGACCGTCGATATTTCAGTTATTTGTGTCTATTGGTACTGCCAAAGTGGTTTCAGATAATTTTTACCTGGAAGTCATTTCTAATGTGGTATGATGATGGACAGAAAAGAACAGGTAAAAATCAATTTCACATTTTTTAGAGTAGAAGATATTATTGAAAATTAAATATCATGTACGACTTAACTTTAATATCAAAAATACTTGTTTTAAGCTCATTGTCGGATTTTATCCAAGAGGAAGTCCGACAGGTTGCCTTAGCAACGCATTTCACGCTCTTAGAATCCCTAGATCACGATAGGGAGGAACAAATTTTCATTAATTTAAGTTCCGAAAATGTTCATTATTTATTAAATGCAGAAAATCACCTTAACCATGGAATACAACATACAAACTTCCCTTTCTCTCCTCCAGGCACACAAAGCGAAATCAACGTACATTTCCCTCAACCAACACAATAGCCTTATCACCATACTCTCAAAATCAGATGCTCTTTATGTAATAGCTTAGTTTTTCCACGCTCAACCAATTACCGGGCATGTTACTATAATTCGCAATACCTTTACCATATGATTGGAAGTGACTGATATAAAATTTGCGTAGGCATTTTTAAAGCGAACAACGCCGCTTGAATAAATAATGATAGCTGTATTTCTTTTTTGGGTGGGGATGGGGGGACTTATGTTTATAAATTCATACGATCCAATGAATTCTTCTCGGGGTATTCATCCAACCCCATCCTCATCTGCTACTGAAACTTTAATCTTTGTAGAACTTATATTAAGTTCCTCCTAGAAACATTACCATATTTACTCTCTACAGAAGTATATTATTACGCTTTAGTTTGTACTTTTATTCTTCATGTTTTATATCTAGTTTTTTTTTCCCTGATTGATTCAAACTGAGCAATCAAGCTTACAACGATATTTTGTTTTCAATTAATTTTTTCACGGTTTGAACACGACAATGGCTAAAATAGCAATGTTTGGTAAATGAGCTGCAACCAGATTGCAAGCTTACTGATTTCTTATACGCATTATATCTTTATGTTCGTTCTGTAGTACGTCAGGCCAGAAGTTTGACTTGTTTCGTGATCCCTTGACGTTTTTTTATATATATACCGTATTTTTCGGAATACAAGACACAACGGTGTATAAGACGCGCTCTTATTTTGAA
Organism: Limulus polyphemus; assembly: GCF_000517525.1. Taxonomy (NCBI): domain Eukaryota; kingdom Metazoa; phylum Arthropoda; class Merostomata; order Xiphosura; family Limulidae; genus Limulus; species Limulus polyphemus. Next base: position 134,942 of record NW_013666459.1, read on the forward strand.
GACAAAGTTTTGGGGAAAAAAAGCTACATTCGCATTTGAAAGATTTGTATTGAACAAAAATTCAATTTGATACTTTAAAAATTACTATATATTGTTCTAAACACAAAAGAGCTCAAAACATCAAAATAAGAAAATACAGTAAATCAAAAAAGGTTTACTGTTATTTAGTTTGGTTCAAAACCTACAAAATCTTCATTGCTTTCACTGTAATTTATTTTTTTTGTTATTTAGGGAGCATTATAAATAGTTATGTTTTTTAAAAGAAAAAAAACTACTATTGTTATAAATAACACATTCAATTGAACTAAACTATGCATGTCTATTTAAATATATTTACACGTGGCTTGTGTATATCGTATAAATACATATATATTATTCATACCTTCGGTGTATAGGACGCAAGCAGATTTTGACATCAAATTTTGGAGTAAAAAAAGTACGTCTTATACACCGAAAAATACGGTACTATTTTGTTTTACGTCATCGTGATTTACAACTTTGGCAAACCGCCAATAATAGTTTCTATATTTTCTTCATATAAAGAAAATGTCTGCATTTATTAACTAGATTATTGGCTGCATTAACACTGTGAAAGATATTGTATCTAACGCGAATATGTCTGATATAGATGGTGTGTTATATGATTGCATAGATACCTTGTGAAGTTTAAAAGCCTTTTTTCCTGAAGAAAGAGTTAGTGGGGGTTTTGTTAGCTATTACTTGGTTATGTGTTTTGTTGTTTGATAGTAAGAGATTGTATTAACTGATTGTATTCTGGTGAAAGTGGGTCAGAGATTAATGACAGTTTACGGTTTGAGTGGACTTATGTGACAAACTTGTTTCAAAACTACTCAGTGAAAATGGGTTAAGCGTGGTTTAAAGACTTAGTACAAAAGAATTAGACGAATATAATTAATCAAGTTTTACAAATAAGCAATGTATGTGTTTTTGAACATTTTACGAAAATTGGATAATAAATTATTAATACAATACATATGTATGCATATATATGTGTGTGTATTGTATTAACGATTTATATGTATATATATATGCTATATTTCGTGAAAAGGTTCAGGTTCATTAGATTTTGAAGAATGTCGGTCGGTCTGATCTAATATGCTGTAAATTTATTAAATCTATCAAATGCGCTGGTTAATTAGGTAAATACCTGCTGGGCATCAGTCGACTAAACTTTGATTAATGTAGTTCAAAAGTAATGAATTATGTTACATAGTGAAACAATTTCTCGAAGTTTGAAATTTAACCTCGTTTTTGAGAATAGGCCTCAATAGTGAATGATCAGAATCAGAGCAGTTAATAAAGCACAATACTTTGTTCAATAAGATTCGCAAAAAAACAACAATACTCAGTTGAATCTTCGATATAACTAATGTTGAATGTTATTCACTAACAGTCAACTCATTTAACTATAAATGTTGAATGTTATTCACTAACAATCAACTTATTTAACTATAAATGTTGAATGTTATTCATTAACAGTCAACTTATTCAACCATAAATGTTGAATGTTATTCATTAACAGTCAACTTATTTAACCATAAATGTTGAATGTTATTCATTAACAGTCAACTTATTTAACCATAAATGTTGAATGTTATTCATTAACAGTCAACTTATTTAACCATAAATGTTGAATGTTATTCACTAACAGTCAACTTATTTAACCATAAATGTTGAATGTTATTCACTAACAGTCAACTTATTTAACCATAAATGTTGAATGTTATTCATTAACAGTCAACTTATTTAACCATAAATGTTGAATGTTATTCATTAACAGTCAACTTATCTAACCATAAATAATGAATGTTATTCACTAACAGTCAACTTATTTAACCATAAATGTTGAATGTTATTCACTAACAGTCAACTTATTTAACCATAAATGTTGAATGTTATTCACTAACAGTCAACTTATTTAATTATAAATGTTGAATGTTATTCACAAACAGTCAACTTATCTAACCATAAATGTTGAATGTTATTCATTAACAGTCAACTTAGTTAACCATAAATGCTTTATTAATTTTTGTGACATTTCACCACGTGCAGTTTCGAAAAAAAAATTTTATCAAGAAAATAGTGTTAAGCTGTGTAAATGTGTGAATGACGTTATTTTAAATTGTTACACAAGTTATCGAACATTCTAACTTAAAAAGAAAAGTATAAGCTTATTTTATGAAATATTTGTGAAATATGTGAAATATTTATTCACACTATGTATAAAACTGAGGAATTACTATTTTAATTTATTTACACATTTCTGAAAGTAGTATTTAGTTTAAATAAGGGAATCAGCTAAGTCGATTACAAAGTAAAAAAAAAGGAAAATGTTTTTTATAAGAGTTTTGCGTAGTTATTTATTATTTGTTTTTCACTGTATAATTTTGGTTTGTAAACTTGTTTTTATCGGGTGTGTTATTCACGATGTGGATTATTACTTGAGGATAATGGCGTTTTACACTAGAAAGTTATTTTCTAGGTTTACTAAGAAGGAAACTATTTCACTTTTCCCACATAATGTATCACGAAAACATTGTATTAGAAGAAGAAAGTTGGCATTCTCGCGTGACAGACATCAAATACTGCTTTCATTGGGTGTTTTAATGGAACATGTTCAAATTCGTTGTTAATATTAGTCGCATATTACTCATTAGGCTTTGTACACATTTTCACTGTTGGTATACAATAACTTTGAAGGAATGTGAATTTAAAGAAAAATATCTAATCAAATTATACTGCACTATACAAGAAGCGTGGTGTCAAATAATATTAGTTAGATATCGATTTTTTTTTTTTTTTACCAAGACTTATAACTGATTTGGCCATGTTTTGTTTTTTGTTCTCAGAAGATCCAAAACTAAAAGTGAACAAGACAACAGTTTCTTATATTTGTGGGATGTATCTTCGCCCTTGCTTTGGATTGTGTGATAAGAGTGGCAAATGAAAGACCAGCCGCTCGATGGCCAGCGAGGGAAGGTGGCAGCGCTCCACCCCACCAAGCCTATATGCTTGGAGAGCGTTAAGAGTGAACTGAAAAATTCTGTTACTGGTACAACCAATGCAACCAATTTTGATGATGACTATAATGAATGGGAGTTAGGAATTGGTGAGCTTATAATAGATTTAGACGCTGATATTGAAAAAAATAACCAAAGAAGCGGTCAGCATTCCCAGTCTAAAGGAAGTGGTATTGTGAGTTCCGTTGGCGCAGTGTCTTTGAACCTTTTGTCCACTCAGGGGATAATTAGTGGAGGCATGTCAAACTGTAAATCACCACGAACAAATTCTGGCGGAAGTAGCGCTGGAAGTTTGTCTATTACTTCTGGAAGAATGGGAAATATGGGTGCCTTAGTTGAACATCAGGCAACTGTCGACAAAGGATTAAAAATGAAGATAAAGCGAAAACACGTTGGCAGCAGATCATCCGAAGCAAAACTTGAAATTGTGCAATCCGACACCAAAACGATCAGTGAAACAGTAGTTTCTTCTGCCAATGGAGTTACTGGACCAGGCTCTTCAGAAGGCAAGTCCAAACACTCTTCCAGCAAAGGCCGGAGTAGTAGTCACAAAGAAAAGAAAGATAAAAATCGAGACAAAGAAAAAAATAAAGCATGTGAAATAAACGGAATTTTTGGAATTACACCAATATCTGCACCATCTTTAAAACTAACTGCCGATAGTATATCATTTTCTTCTTTACCCACACCCACAGTGAGTTTGGGCTTGCCTACTGGGCTAGTGTTGCCTAAAAGTGTAACCGATAATAGTGTTATTCATGATGATATAAAGAGTACAAATGTAACAGGAAGCTGTGCTTCATCTTTATTTAATCACACATCCAAGGTGGACTCGGAATGTTCTTCCTCATGTACAAATAGTTCTGTTGTTTCAGTGCAAGAGGATATTACACATGCCCCATTAAAAAAGAAATTAAAAGTGGAAATGGAAGAAGAGGTAAGTCAAAAGTTAACGTTTTTACTGTACTTGAATTTATTTTATTATGATTTCTGAAAGTTCAAATGCTATAAAAACTTTTAGTCGTTTTTTTCTTTTTATCAGTGGGGTTTCCTTTTTTTTTGTAGATATGATTTTTGTTTGAAATTTGAATTAGTCTATAGAACTAATTATTATTTTCTATTTAAAAGCGGCATGCATTATATGCAGTCAATTATGGAACAAAATAAATACCCCTAATAACGACTTTGAATGTTTCTATAAAACTACCAAACTAATATAAACCTGATAATGATGAACAAACAAATGAAATAACTATGCTTGCCACAATGTAACCGGTTGTAAATATTTTTAAAGATGCCCAAAGTAAAGTGCTTGCCTATAGTTTCTCTTACAAATAATTAATTACCACTGTACGACCATAAGATTTTATAACATAATGTTCGTAGATTTGCAGTAGACGCACATATGTATCTAATATGCATAGAAAATAAATTTCATAACAGTTATCTTAGGTTTTTATGCGCAGACTTAAGTATTTGATTACGATCAATAGAAAGAACAGACTAAAGTTTAAACGAATTCATCCCATATCAGTCTTAAAATTATTAAAAGGTGTAAACTGGTATAAATTATTTAAACAACTAGTTCTTAAATGAATTACATCAATCTAGTAATTAACGGATCGTGTTTAAGAGTAGAAATCACATTTGTTTCAACAGAAAAGCAAGGAGTTTACAAATCTTGAACTTAAATGTTTTTGTATTCGATACACCGTATTGCCCCTAATTAACGTATGTGTATGTTCGTTTTTCATTTCCTTTTTTCCAACTTAAAATGACGGTAATAAAATTGGATTATATGTTGGATTATTATTGCTGTCAAAATTATAGTAATAAAGTGGATTAAGGATAATATGTATTACTATTGCTGTCACACAAGGTAAGCTTTATAAAAATACCGGGGGGGGGGGAGGTATAATTATATAGGAGGCTTTAATTTAGGGGCAATACGATATAACCTTGATGAAGATAAACCGTAACCTCTATTAGTCTTAAGTATTATTATTGGTAGGAGAACATCTTTAACGATACTGTACTTTTTTCTTATTTCCAAGTTTTTATATATTGAGAGTAATTTTTTATATGACTCTCCCTATTTTTGGCACCTCTGCATCTATCTATCTATCCGTATAGTTAGATAGTAAGATGGATACGTACACGTTTAATTTGTGCACCTTACGTATATGTAAAAAAATGTGTTGTTGGACAGTAAGAATTAAAACTTTGTTGACCAAAGGTATATGTGCATTTCTCGTTATCCCCCTCTGTGTATAATATCAAAACACGCCACCCTCTCAATGTAAAAAATACAACTATTTTCATAAACATACACACGTACGCAATTTTTCTTTCTAACCTTAACATTCACATGCATATGTTGCTTTCAATTATTCCCAAATACATTAAATAGTTTTATATCTTTGATCAGTAAAATCCTGAGTTTGTAATTATTTATTCAGAGCAAACATTTTGTTGTTGAACAGTTTGAAAATGATTAGCATTTAAGTTAAGGAACTGGTAAAACAAGTTATAAGTTTTCTAGCAATCACATAATTTTACAGTTGATGTTTTAAAGTTTTAGATTAGAACACTGAAGTGTTTTGTTGTTATGATTCATATAAATTACACGTATGTCCCTCTCTCTATATATTTAAAAATGTGTTTATATGGAAACTTTGATTATTGAAGAAACTTTTTTTGCCATATGTGATGCTACTTTTAAGTCTTTACTTTTCGGAAATGTGAATTTCTACCTTATCCAGATGCTCGTAGAACTTTTTCTAATATTCCAAACACGTATTGGAACTGACTACATGGATTGTGCGTGGTTATTTATTACTGATAAGCTAAGTGATGGTGGTGGTTTCAACTGTATAACATAGATCAGTGAAGAGCAATTCAAAATCAAATCAATACTCCTCAAATCCAAGTCTCGTAAAGATTCAGTTATTGCGTGGTTAAGGATAACTCCATATACTATAAACATAAAAATAAACCGGAGGAAAATCATATCCAGTAGCTGAAATCTGTTAAAAAGTTTGATTTTTAAACTGGGTGTACTAAAACGTATCTTTCTGATCTGATTATTCTCATAATTGATTATTTTCACCCAGCTGCACATTATGTATCGCAACACAGACTAAACGTGGATCTTTTTAGATATTTTTAATTACGAAGAGAAGAAAATTTCTTATTTCAATTTTGATTCTCCTCTCCACCCAGTACAATATATGGGGGACTTGTTATTCCACTCGTGTTTACGTTACTCTATGAAATCAGTGGCGGTTATATTGGAATAATGCAGCTCAGAGATTAAAAATTAACAAATCAATACTTATATTAAAATTTAAAACACTGATTTTATTTGGAGTAATGTAGCCAAGAGATCAAAAATTAATAGATTCAAAAATTAACAAATCAATACTTATTTTAAAATTTAAAACCTTGATTTTATTTGGAATAATGCAGCTTAAATATTAAAATTAATAGATTCAAAAATTAATATACTTATTTTCAAATTTAAAACATTGATTTGATTTTATTTTTTGGTTGCTGCATTTTGTCTTTAAAAGATCGATAACAGTAGTTGAATGGATATTTTATTAGCTGAGGAATGTACATAATTTGTTTTATGATTGTTTTCGAAACATATAAATACCTCAAGGGAATTTTTTTATATTCTTCCAGATTTGCTGTGAGATATTCGTTATGGCCTGTTAGAGCTTACATTTCAAATTATTTATCTTAACATCGAAGCGTTCGTTGACCATAAGCAAAAATAAAGAGTTCCAGCAGCAGGTGTCTGTTTATGTTTTGCCCTTGGCGTTTATTTAACCTTTTTCCTCCCATGAGTAATGAAAAAAAATATGCATATAGTTTCAAAAGCGCCTATTTATTTATGGTAAGTGAAGAAATTAGATGCAAAATTAAAAAATATACATGTAATTATGTGACATTTTCAAATTTAGTACATGTACGAATAATAATATTTGCCCCCCAGTGGCACAGCGGTCTGTGGACTTATATTACTAGTACTCGGGTCTCGATACCCATGGTGGGCCGAGCACAGATAGCACATTTATTTTTGTGCTTAATAACAAACAACAACAACAACTAATATTTTTATATGTATAATTACTTCGGCAGTTGATCCTTATAAACATCCACCGCGTATTAAATTATAGTTTTTCAAGACAACCATTCTTTAAATTGAAATTGAAACTAAGTTAAAACTAGGCTAAGCACGAACCAATACATAAACGTCGTCGATAGTGAAATATAATCATGTTTTTTGTTTCTGTTTTATTTTAAACACTCTAGTATCAATGGTTTTTTCTTTTGAGTTTAAACAAAATGGTTTAGTACACATATTATCAATTTATAAAATATACAAAAAAGATCTAATTTAGAATATTAAAGGTCTCTACCATTCATATGTGAAGCAGTCCTTGTAATTTAATTCTCAAGCGAAGCTTTTCGAGGCCCGCTTATTTGTAGGCCCTTCATTTGAAAAGAAAGTTACTTCCTCAATTTGGTCAATGCCAACGCCATTTCTTTGGAATCCTTTAAATGCTCTGAATAAATAAAACCGTAAAAATATTCTACACTTTTTAATGTATTTATTTATTTATTCTATTTCACTTATTCCTAAGCATTACAAGGAGGTGGCCTGTTGCAACATGTGATTCTAAGATGAGTCTTCTGCACCCTAGTTACCTAAAAATGTGAGCTAAGCCTACTTGTTGTAGTAAGTAACTCGCATTGTCTGAATCACTAAACTCACTATGTCTGTATAAACTCCAAGAACGACCCTTTGTCGAACAAAGTTGTATTCTCTGACGTATCTTATATTTTTAAAAATTGTATTTGTAGGCTCGTTTAACAGTCTGACAGTAACATTCTCTAGAAACTTCAATTATAAACTATTTTTAGAGTTATATTAAAAGCATTCATCAACTATTTGTGAAATACAAAAAAAAGGTTAACATTATCTTAAGGAAACGTGTGCAGAGAATTATAATTTTACATGCCATCACTGCATTCAAATTCTCTGAGAGAACAGTTAGTCCAAAACCTTTGGCTGGACTGAGTCTCTAGAATGTTTACCAGACATTGGTATTGTTCTCTGTAAAATAGTTCGAGTTGCATATATAGTATTTATTTTAACCGCATTTTTTTTAAATATGCCCATACGTGACTAAAGTAGTTACAGTTCATATCCAAGGCTCTAGAATGATTGGAGAACCACTGGCTATCCAGTTAGTTACGTCTTTAGCGAATGTTGGAAATTTGATTATTGTGTTAGAGATGAATGGATAGTTTAGATATGTCAGTTAACAGTTCAAACTAAAGATACAATTTTAATTGCAGTGCACTTCATAACACATTTCTTCTATTAGAAAATCAATTTTGTAATTAAATAAATGTGTTGGATGAGGAAGGGCACGCTAACTACAAAGATGTATGTATATAACTTACGAAGATCCATTTAAACTGATTGTTTTATTGTTCTACCAGCAGCAATACTGCTGTTGTTTAGGTATGTCATATAATTTTACTGCAGAACAAATAGCTTGCAAGGAAATTTTAATTGGAGGAGTTATATATATAACCTTCACACATATATCTTATTACAGGGAAAGAGGGGGATATTATCAAAAGTGTTTTAAATGTTTCTGTTGACGAAAGAAGTGAGTTTTTCATTGTTTTATGTTCCAAGTTTAGCATGATGTTTGTATCTGTTATAACATAAGAACACGTGCATATTTAAAACACTTGAAACTAGAAACTTACTATTTGAAAGCTTGTTCAGTCACTTTACATATAACCTGTACGGGTGTTTTTAATTGAACATAATACTTTTTTTTTATAATACTTCATTAATTTGCTGTTGTATAAGATGTATATCACAGTTGTTATTTTTTTCATAAAACATTAAATCATTGATAGTGAATCATAAAATAGTTTTGTATTTAATGTATCATGTGAATTGGATCATTTTGTATTGAAAAGCTTGAGTTATGAGACCTCCTCCCTATTCTATGCTTTTTTAAATTACAAATTACATTATCTTCCCCCCCCCCCCCCGAGTGAAAAAATATATAAAGACCTAGAATTGTTACTCCCACCTGGAGATATATTGTGCTTTGGTGTCTTTAATTTCGCTGTCATTTCGTCATCATTTGCGCTGGTTATTGGTTAGTTAAAGACTTATGACTTTTTTTTTAAGCAGTCAAATACATGCGTACGGCGCCTTAGGAACTTATTAATTATATAAATGTAATTAAAGAATGGACTCGCTGATACTTTCTAAGGTCCACGTTTTTGCTGAGCGATCAGCTCTCCCAGAAAAAACAGCTTACAAATCTTGGTACATCAAACTTTCGCATTATTGATCCATGGTCTCGTCCCTCATGCAAGGCACGTGCAAGGTGTTATTTTGTCGTCTAGACACCCGTAGAGTCCACTGATACTTTTGTAGGGGGTTCAGCAAAAACAGTATACATATCAGAATGTCAAAACTATTGCTGTTTCGTGTCGTAGAATCATTACAAAAAGCTTTTGTTACGTACTGTTTCCTAAGGCATAAATTTTAACAAGTTGTTTAACAGCATGCTTGTATTGAATCGGTAATTATTAAGACGCACAAGTATAATACATTGCAAATTATAAAAAATAAATATGAAACCTAATAAACATATCCTTCGATTAACCACTCGTCACTGAGTTGTCAATTTTGAGCATTTTTGAATATAGCCATTGTTTTCAACCACCACCTCAGAATTAACTAGGTTACGACAGCGGAAGTCACGTGCCTCTGGTAACACGTCATGAGATTCTCGAAGAATCTTGACTTTTCCTGGCAACTCTAGTGTTTTCTAGGCGGCTTCTTTTTTTGTATATAAGCCCGGCAAATAAAGCGGAGATATAATAGCAGATAGAGAGATATAGAGACAGATAATTGAGTCAAGCGAGCGGTTGTGACTATAAGTAAAATGCGGGAATCGTTGTGAATTATAGCGTGTGTTTAAGCTAAAGTGACTGTGGAAATTCTGTGTATTGCAAAGTTGTATTGAGAAAGAATAAAGTAGTTTTATTTAAGAAAGGACTTGTATCGCTGAAGTTCTTCGGAAAGAATTTTTACGGGAAATTAACAAACGAACAGAATCGTAACAATACAATGAAAACCACTTTCACATGAATTGTGAGTATCCATGTATAATGTATTTATGTATATTTTGAGTAGGAATTAGTTAGGCGAGTGTCTAAAGCTCAGCGATTAATACCTTAAGTATACCTAACTTGGAAGGACCATGTGCTATTTGCCTTGACAACAAATCACACAAGCTGAAGCTGTCTATATCCATTTCCTGATACTTAGCCTGGGTATGTCATGCAGCTCAAACAGGGGTCGCCAAACCGATGTGCAACCGGCAAGTGAAATGATCATGTTACACACAATTATTGTAACCTTATATACTCAGAATTTTGCAGTACGAATGATTGAAATGCATATATCATGGATGTATTGATGATATTCGAGTGTAAAAAATTGCTAATCTTCCCTTAGAACTGTGTACTAACAATTCTTTTAGCACCTTCTAAGTTTTACTAGCAAAACTGCACACTAAGCAAAAATTTACTAGTTTGTTAACGTTGATTTCAAGCTCTGTATTTATAAACTTAGAAACATATATGAACTATTTAAGTAAGTATAGCTGTTATTCATCACTTGTTTGTTAGCATCATCTCCATCTCCGTTATCGACTCTTATTGCTGATTTAGCTTGTTCCTTACAGTTATGTAATAACTTCTATCAGAATAGTTGTTTAACAGCCGAAAACACCGCTAGCAACGAGGGTATCGAACTCATGACCTAGGGAAGAGCAGCCATAAAAGTTTTTTTTTGTGGTTTACCTGTTAGTTATAATTAGGACTGTTTATTATTAATTCTAATTATTACTAAAGAATGTTGCCCAAGAACACCTGACGAGGTTGTGCCTGCTTATATTTACCAAGCACCAAAGCAGAATTGTCACACGTAGCACCTCCATGACAGATACAAAATATAGTGCATGGCAAATTGCAAGCTCTGCACCTGCAAAGTCCAGAATAACAATGTTTGTCAGTGCTGCATGAACACCTTATTAGTTTTAAAATCTCATCTGGTGCTAGGATAATATTATTAACCTACACAATAATCTTTATGTCTCGTCTCGTTTCCGGGCGTGTAATAAACAATTGGAAATTGGATCAATGTCTAGTGAATCTGCGTCCAGAGCACATTTCTATATGGATACCTGCAAATGAGATTGTTTGGCATTCTCCGTGAATGCATCATTTATTGGAGGCATGGTATACTGTGCTTCGGGCATTGTTGTGCACCTTGGAAGACCATAACAAGCCAACATAAATTTTGTTGCTTGTTGAACAAAATCCATCATGGCTGTACTTTTGTTACCTAGGTGACGTAGGGAGTATCCAGACGAACATTGAGCTGTAACGGGAAAGGTAAATTACCTATCCCCTTTAAATTATACACAGTGTGAATGATTTAAATGTTTAACATATATACAAGTTTAACATTTTACAATCATTGAACATATTATAATTCATCGGGTCACAAGAGGTTACTTTAGGTAACTTAGTGTCATATCACCTGATAAAATGGCGATGACTATTACGATAATCAACGTCATCATTTAGTTTCTTGAAATATTTAGTCCGAAGATAGTGAATCTGAAAAAAATAAACTGTAAAACAAAGTAGCGCCAAAAATCTGCACCTGGTTGCCGTACTAAAATATAACTTACTGAAAGATGAGTGGCATTTTTATTCATTCTAACAAGAATATGTTTTAATGTTTATATGATTATAAATAACGTAAAACAAATCCACTTATTTACCCTGTTTATGTTAAAGATACAATTCATTTTTATTTCTACCTTCGAAAATATAAACTAAATAATTAATTAACATAAAGAATTAAATAAATAAATGAAAAACATTGACTAAGACGAAGTGCAATAATAAAGTGGTAATTCTTACCTGTATCACATCAAAGGTATCCCAACTTCATGTATTATAGAACATGTAACAAGAACAAAACAAAGCCATATACACGAAAACTTCTTAAATAGTCTAAATTCGCTCTTATATTAACAGTTTTATTATCGTTTTACGTTATTATACTCACATAGGTTTCTTAACATTTGATCCAGTATTTCAACTTTTATTGCATAAATATTTGATACATTATGAAGTACTGTACGAATAAGTTTTATTTTTGTGGTAAATAATAGGAAAATTCCGGCGTTTTTAATTTAATTTTGTCAATAATAGATTAATATCTTTTTTCAGAAATAACAATGTCAGAATTCAAAATTTTCAAGTAGAATCACAGTTTGCATGACCTTTTTTTTTTATTGTGGCCAAATATGCTAAAATGACTTCTTTTTTTTTTTTGATAATCACTTTATTTGTACATTCGTAAGTATTTTTTGTATATATCAGCACCTTCTCCAGACAATGGAAACATCTGTCGATTTGTTTCTGTTGGCCCCATTAACCTGAACTTCGTGTCAAAATATTGTTATTTCCATTTATTCTAATGAGATATTACTTGAATACAAACTGTGATGGCATGGCCAGGCAGGTGGGTAGGGTACTCGACTCGCAATCTGAGGGTCGCGGGTTCGAATCCCCGTCACTTTAGCCGTGGGGCGTTATATTGTTGCGGTCAATCCCACTATTCGTTTGTAAAAGAGTAGCCCAAGAGTTGACGGTGGCCTTCACTCTAGTCTTACACTGCTAAGTTAGGGACAGCTAGCGCAGATAGTCCTCATGTAGCTTTGCACGAAATACATAACAAACAAACAAACTGTGATACAAATACAAAGTCTGATACAAACTTTTGGACACTGATCTTGCCTGTCCTCCTCTACCCACTTCCTTACGTATTTAATGATCAATACAATAATAGTACTAGAAAATGAAGAGGAACATCTAATTCAACGATATACACGAAACAGTAAACTCTACCAGAAGATATATGAAATATTTTTGCCCTCTCTAGTGATCAAATTGTAGAATGTTAGCGTTTTTAAGTTGGAGTTAACTGAGACACTATTATACGCTTGAACTGTGAAACAGAAGGCTATTTTAATTTCGGTTTTGTAGCTGCTGAAGGAAAATTTTGTATTAGATAAAAATCATTGGAGTGAAAATGCAGCTTTTTAACACCACATTTTTTTCAATAATTTTCATTATAGCTCTGATAGAAAACAACTGTATAAGATTTTGAATATTATGCATTTTGAATCAGACTAATTTTACAACTTAAATATCTCGCAACTTACATTTTTTTCGTAATGTCCTTTGTATCATACCCTTAACTTTAATATTAAATTGTTAAGTAATGCGCCAAATGATAAAAAAAATGTCCTAAAAATAAATTATGTAATTATCTCGAAATATGAAAATGAATTGAAGTACAATGTATCGTGTTCCCAGCAAACGTGAAATCAGGCGATCGATACAGTTAACATGCAAATCTGAATTAATTTACTGCATTTAATATACAAAATTATATAGTGTTTGCAATTAATATCCATGTTGGAATGTATTGCGTTGAATGCCATATAAATTATTATGGTGTATTGCGAATTTCATTTTGAATTTAGATATGTGTTTAATAATTAATTGTTGAAACTATTGACATTTTAGGCACAATAATACAGGAATTGCACGATTGTCTATTTATAGATAGAAAGAAAAAGGCATTTTTTAATGTTCTTGTTTGCCTTTTTAAAGAATTATATCTGACACTATAGGTGCAGAGTGGCCTCTTCCTCGGGTTATTTTAGGAGTTTTAATATAATGTTAAAGGTGCAGATTGGCCTCTTCCTCGGATTATTTTGAAGAGTTGAATATAGAGCTAAAGGTGCAGAGTGGTCTCTTCCTCGGGTTATTTTAGGAGTTTTAATATAATGTTAAAGGTGCAGATTGGCCTCTTCCTCGGATTATTTTGAAGAGTTGAATATAGAGCTAAAGGTGCAGAGTGACCTCTTCCTCGGGTTATTTTGAGGAGTTGAATATAGAGCTAAAGGTGCAGAGTGGTCTCTTCCTCGGGTTATTTTAGGAGTTTTAATATAATG
>NW_013666459.1:150077-152433 GCF_000517525.1 Limulus polyphemus
TCCACTACACTAATTACATTTTAGTTGTTTATCTGTAGTGTGAATATTCAACTTGTAACTTTATATGTTCATTATTATCAGTATATCAAAGCTAAATACGTTGTAACATTTATCTCTCTCTCATTTTGTATTTTAAGTGCTAATGAAGAGGAATTAAAACCAAAATGTTGAAACATTGAAGTTTAGCAATATTAAAGTTATTACGAAGAAAAAGGGGCATTATTTTTAAGTAACTTTTTAATTGGGAATCCAGAGTATTAGTTAAGAACTTACATTTACCATTTTTGTTCTGCTTATATAGATTTTTGAAATATATGGTAGTTATCCTGTTGAATCTAAAAAAAACATTTTGCCTAATATCAGTGATTTGTGTTACGTCCGTTCGATTTTTCATATATATTTTTATCCTCTATACGATGTTTCTTTGTTTTTTTAACCATGAATATATAGGTAAGTTTGCACTATATGTCTTTAAGTTTATTGATATAACGTTTCTATCGAGAAGAATGAAACTTTTATGTTCAGTTTTTGAGCAAGTTATGTTCATGCGATACGTATTTATTGTTTTTCACTCCTCGGTGGCTCAGCGATAAGTCTGTGGGCTTTTTACTCTAAAAATCAGGTTTCGATACCCACAATGGGCAAAGCACAGCTAGCCCTTTATGTAGCGTTGTGCTTAACAACAAACAAACATTTTTTTTCTGTAATGGTATAGTAAAAACGTAATTTCAAATATGATACTTAACAAATATAATAATTAACAGTTGCAAAATGTGTATATATTATATATGTGTGTGTGTGTATATTTTTCTTACAAAAGTAACATCAATTTCTTGTTATTCTGTTCGTTTAATGAAGGATTTTATTTTACTCTTTCCTTCTAATCTAAATTAATTTTAGTATAATTTATAATTTCCTGTGATACATAAATAACATATGAACTTATAAATTCAGCTGAACTGTTACGTTAGAAAATACTTTAATTTTAATATCTATACGTGGGAATAATTGCCATTTTTACTCAAAAGAAAGCCCACTTTCATTGGTTGTCTGCCTATTAAAGCGATTTTCCTGTTTTACAGAAGGAACGTTATAAAAAAAATAGATTTAGAAACATAAGCATTAACTCTGTATTTCCGAGTTTGAAAAATTTATATTTCAATGTAAATAAAAAAGAAAAAACTCTTTATATTACTGTATGATCTGAACACTACATAATGTTTGTTATTGCGGGGCGTTTCCAGCTGATTAAATGAGCACACAGATAGAGACTGGAGACGAATGATGTGGTTGAGATAAACATAAATTCGCCGTATAATAATACTGTTTTAACTTACGAACTGTTTTGGAAGTTAGAAAATCACGAGGAGTTGTACTTAAGTAGTAAAATCAAACAATGATTATGATATAGAGAAATTATTCAAATAATGAAATATCAAAGGTTAACTACCTAAAGTTATCGATGAGTCCCACCGGCTTTTTAAAACACATATTTGTCATTGCAGTTTATAATCATACACAGTTCTTATTATGTCGAACAATAAGAAGCAAATGTGAACATTCTAATTCCATTTTGTCGCAATTCTGAATTTTTTCCTCGAAGTTTTTTTCCAGTTTATTTTCCAACAGAAATTTGTTAAATTTCCATCAGATGATTGAATTTGTACTAATACAAAGTAACAGTTTATGTTATATTTATCTAAAATCTGAAATGAGCTGTAAATTCCACGACTTCGTCAGGGCTGACGCTAGAAGTGTGTATGTGTGTGAACCCCCAAAATTTACTCTGGTCCACCCAAGTTTATTCACCCTATGTATGTGTGTGAACCCCCAAAATTTACTCTGGTCCACCCAAGTTTATTCACCCTAGCAGTTTAAAAAATTATATCAACCGTAAATCTTTTTTTTTAAGTCGCCAAGAAGAGTCAGCTTGGGTTGGACTAACATGTTGCCATATTACCTTTCCCGTAAATCCACATCACTGTAGGGTGCACCTTCACCCCCCCCACCCCCCACCCCCACTCAATGGAGAGTAGCTGAAGTCGGGCCTGCTTTTCGTAATTTTTTATTATGTTTATGCTTTGAAAAAAAAAAGTGAAGATAATTTGCCTGTGTTGGGTTTATCTGTGTATTATACTTCAAACGTTGATTGCCTACCTGTGTTAGGTTTATCTGTGTAATGTACTTCAACCGTTGATATCCTGTGTTAGGTTTATCTGTGTGTTGTACTTCAAACGTTGATTGTCTGTGTTAGCTTATCTGTGTGTTGTTCTTCAAACGGTGATTGGCCATGTTAGGTTTATCTGTGTATTGTACTTCAAACGTTGATTGCCTACCTGTGTTAGGTTTATCTGTG
>NW_013666459.1:153433-185839 GCF_000517525.1 Limulus polyphemus
TGTGTGTTGTACTTCAATCGTTGATTGTCTGTGTTAGCTTATCTGTGTGTTGTTCTTCAAACGGTAATTGGCCATGTTAGGTTTATCTGTGTATTGTACTTCAAACGGTGATTGGCCATGTTAGGTTTATCTGTGTATTATACTTCAAACGTTGATTGCCTACCTGTGTTAGGTTTATCTGTGTAATGTACTTCAACCGTTGATAGCCTGTGTTAGGTTTATCTGTGTGTTGTACTTCAAACGTTGATTGTCTGTGTTAGCTTATCTGTGTATTGTACTTCAAACGTTGATTGCCTGTGTTAGGTTTATCTGTGTAATGTACTTGAACCGTTGATAGTCTGTGTTAGGTTTATCTGTGTATTGTACTTCAAACGTTGATTGCCTGTGTTAGGTTTATCTGTGTAACGTACTTCAACCGTTGATAGCCTGTGTTAGCTTATCTGTGTGTTGTTCTTCAAACGTTGATTGGCTATGTTAGGTTTATCTGTGTATTGTACTTCAAACGTTGATTGCCTATGTTAGGCTTATCTGTGTATTGTACTTCAAACGTTGATAGTCTGTGTTAGGTTTATCTGTGTATTGTACTTCAAACGTTGATTGCCTATGTTAGGTTTATCTGTGTATTGTACTTCAAACGTTGATTGCCTATGTTAGGTTTATCTGTGTATTGTACTTCAAACGTTGATTGCTTAAAGGATCCAATCCAGAGAACCAAAACAATATTTTCTGTGTATTTAGGCAATATCTTTAAGGAAATCCTAATATTTTCCATATACATATTTTAAGTCGTGCCTAAGTCATGATATTCGAAGTTGTTGAAAAATTCAGTATCTGTTTCTCTCTCTGCTGACAGTTTAAAATAATCACTATACTTCATGATTCCATTTCCCTTGATAAATATATTAATGAAGTTTTGAAAATACACAAAAGTGGGTAAAACGCTAGCTAAGCATGTTGCAAGTAACCCTGGAAAAGGTTGAAATGAAATATATTAACTATGCATAATAAAAAATTTAGATGTGCCTTCTTTAATGTTTTATGTACAGCACAGTAACTGAATACAAAAAATATATGTTATTACATTATTTTCATCATACATTGGCAATACGTCTTTCTGGCGTTATCTTGGAGTAGCTCTACGATCAGGAAAGATATTCCTATAAAAACACAGCAGTTTGAAACTGGTATTTTAATTATAATTACGAATCAATCAAATGAAACTTTTGAACGTAAACATATTTGTTAGTGAAAAGGCCGATAAGTGAAAAGCGACTGGAATCCAGGACGTTTGACTAACAGGGCCATTCATTGCTCTAACACTGAGATATCCAAAAGTACACGTTTTCATCGTCTGTTTTCACCCATTGTTTTTACAATGATAATTATTTTCATACTGCTTTGTGTTCTTATGATCAGACAGTTAGTTGGTTGATTTAAAACCACCCAGTAAATTTATACAAGACTAACTAGTCGTACATATTTTTGTTTCCGTAAGTTTGAATATATTTATGAACCAATGAAAGGAAGCTTTATAACATAGATATTATAACTAAACTGATCAACATATCTAATTTTTGTAAATACGTCATTATCTTTAATGTATATATCTTTAGACTTTATCACCAATACCCTTTGTTATACTCAGATAATATTCAGTATGCTATTCGTCTCTAATTGCTAAATTAGTCTTTTTTTCAGTCTTTAATCAATGTCAGGTGAAACTGAAGTTACGTTCATAATTGTTCTCGCACTTAAATTACTGGTTACTAAACATTTACCTGAAAGATAAGATTTTCACCCTAACCTCTAAGCATTTAACGTCACAATAGTGACTTACATTTCTTATAAAATGTTTTAAGTATATATATATATTATGTCTGTTTTCATTTCATATATGGTTATAAACAATTCTGTATTTTTTTTATTTGTTTCGCTTCTGAATCCTGTGTGCTCTTACATGAAAAAAATACCAATAATTCATGTCTTTTGACGAATTACTGTATTTTAAAACATCACAGTGCGTTAAATACATTTACCTCTTATGTAAGACCTGATAGTTAGGGCGCTCGGCTCACAATCTGCCAATCGCGGGATCGAAGCCCCTTGCCGAACTTATTTGCCCTTTCAGTCGTGGGGGCGCTATAGTATGATGACCAATCCCACTATTCGTTGGTAAGAAATGGCCCAAGAGTTAGCGATGGATAGTGTTGACTAACTGTTTTCCTTTTATCACTTCAAAACTAGGGATGGCTAGCGCAAATAGCTCTTGAGTAGTTATGCGCGAATTTCAACAAAGAAATAAAACCCCTAATTTAAAAGGAAAACGTAAGTGTAAGCTACTCATTTAATTTATAAGAAAACATAAAATCACTTTAATTTCAAAGCACTTAGTATTCCAAGTTTTTATTTCTATTTTTCTTAATTTCGTATTGGCGGACTTTTGGACAGTTTTTACAACAGTTTGCGTTTTAATCCATGCTTTTAAAAATAAACGACCAATAATTCCAAGGAACGTGGTTAACTTTGTTTATTCTTTAACTTTTCGGCTCACTACTGAACGAAGGTTACCTTACTACACATACTGTCAACAAACGTTTTAGAACTAAAACCTGGGGCTGGGCATGGTCTAGTGATTAGCACGCCCGGCTGCGAATCAGAAGATCCGAGGTTCAAGTCGCAGCATGCCACTGGACACGCTTCGAACTTTGCTTTGAGGGTGTTATAATTGTGGCAGTCAGTTCCACTATCCGGTTAAGAGTACCGTGTAAGCGGTGAGTGCTGTTGATTGGTTGCTCTCTCTCTCAACCCAGCAATTATAAAGTAGGAATGGCTATATCTGGACCTTTGGGACCTCAAGTCTGGTGCGAACTGAGAGTATCACTGGAATCTGGCTAAATTCAAAGCCCACTTTTATTGCTTCATAAACTCGATTATCCAGTTTTAAAGAAGGAACTTTATAAAAATAGATTTAGAAACACAAACATTTACTGTCTATTTCAGAGTGTGTAAAACTTGTATTTAAATGTACACAAAAAGAAAAAAAATTGTTATATTACTGTATTATCTGAACGCTGCCTTACGCCACTACAGAATGTTTGTTATTGCGGGACGTTTCCAGCTGATTCAATAAGCACACAGGTATAGACTGGAGACAAATGATGTTGTTGAGATAAACATAAATTTGTCTTATAATAATGATGTTTTAATACTGTTGACTTATTAACAAATCACGAGGAGTTGTACTTAAGTAGTAAAATTAAACAAGGATTATAATATAGAGAAATTATTAAAATAATGAAATAACAGATGTTAACTTCCTAAAGTTACCAACAGAGTCCCACCGACTGTTTTTCAGATAGATATTTATAAAATATTTATACACTAAATTGCATGCAAGTCCATGACTTTGTTGCTTACAAGGTACTCTAATAACATATGTAAAACAAAAAAATACAAACAAAGATACCCCCAGGATTGTAATTATTCCCACTGAGTACTGCTGGAGTCACTTGTGTTTTTGCACACGATACACTTCTTTAAACTGAGTATATAATTAGGCAAAATCACACAATCGCTCAGTATGGTTGCACTATATGGAAACTGTACAAAAACAAGTCGATTATATGAGGATTAAAATGTGCTCTGTAACATCGTCCACAGTTCACAGAAGTTCAAACGGCATTTTCTTATATCTTGTATATATCTTATTCTATGTGGTCTGTTTCGCTTTACATTATTGACGGATTACGTCATAAACATTCCCGCTCTCCCCTCTTCTGTATGTGGATTTATTGGAGTCCTGCTATCATTGCCCTTTTTAACCACGTAAATTAACATAATCTTCCTGTTTGACCTCTTGTTCCTTGGGGCGTTAGTTTTTGTTATGTTAATCTACTTTTGCATTTCCCAGGATCGGACCTGGTACCTGTCATATACCAAGTGACGTTCTACCATAGGATCCAACGTCTTAACCTGTTAGCCATTGTTTGGCTCAGAATACGTGACTCTGACGTGTTTTCCAGTTCGATATTTCTTCAGAACTTCTAAATTCGTGATTTTTCTCTGAAAAATTAGTAATTCATGACTTTTCTTAAGATCACCGTGAGGTCTCAAATACAGTAAATTAAATATAAACCTTTAAAAATATTGCTAATAAATTTATAAACTGGACCAACAAAATCATTCTGTGGTATCACAAAACTTTTTTCTTTTGCTTTCGGTTTATATTCAGGGCAGTACATGTGATTATTTAAATTTCGAATGATCTATGTTTTGTAAAATCACTTTTTTGAAAACATCATTCCAAAAGATTTTATATTCCGATTGGTCTATCTTGCTAAAGTAAACTTCGTTTCAACTGAACTTTTGGTGGGGGGGGGGATGTAGAAATTTGTTATGGTAGACCCTATGAAACGTTGTGTAAGTGTATACAAGTAGCATATACCAAATGTTAGATCAAGGGGTGGCCAGTAACTACCTTCAGTTAAGAGAAGCGAAAAGCTGAGGCAGCAGATTGCCTAGTTTTTTTTTATACTGCTTTTGTTGGCTTTATAAACATTATATTAACAATCTGGTGATTATTTTCTTACTGATATTATATCTGTTGTAAATGCATTCCCGATGCCTAGTCGCACGGTCGAGTGCCCCAAATCCCTGAAGAAGAAAAAAAGAAGGTTTATTGATAAGACCAGAAATGAGAATGCTGAGATGGCTGTTGGGAGTGTTGCTGAAAGAGAAGAGAGCGAACAAGGAAACTAAGGAAATGACAGGAGTCTGTGGAATAGAAGAAAAGGCAAGAGGTGGTTTGGTCACATGAAGTGAAAAGAAGAACAAGCAATAAGGAGAGCACAAGAGCCACTAGTGGCCGGCAGGAGAGGACAGGGAAGGACAGTATAGCGTTGGAAGACATGAACGAGAACGAAATTGCAGAATACCTGGAAATGAACAGAAATCATTGGAGGAGAGCAACACGTGACGGACGGTGACTCCTGCTAAAGGGAAAAGCCGAAGAAGAAGATTATATAT
Organism: Limulus polyphemus; assembly: GCF_000517525.1. Taxonomy (NCBI): domain Eukaryota; kingdom Metazoa; phylum Arthropoda; class Merostomata; order Xiphosura; family Limulidae; genus Limulus; species Limulus polyphemus. The sequence goes on from NW_013666459.1 coordinate 158,459, forward strand.
CTGTTGTAACAATAGAGACTCTCCCTCAGTACTCTACTCAAAACTAGAAGCTACCAGCTATCATTAAAGAGAAGAGCACCAAATCTGGCCCGGCATGGCCAGGTGGTTAGGGCACTCGACTCGCATTTTGAGGGTCGCGGGTTCGAATCCCCGTCACACCAAACATGCTTGTCCTTTCAGCCGTGGGGGCGTTATAATGTAACGGTCAATCCCACTATTCGTTGTTAAAAGAGTAGCCCAAGAGTTGGCGGTGGGTGGTGATGACTAGCTGCCTTCCTTCTCGTCTTACACTGCTAAATTAGGGATGGCTAGCGTAAAATTCAAAAACAAACAAACAATTATTTTTCTTCTGCATATGTACAAAAAATTAACTGAAAGGCAATAGGTTTGGCACTATTTATTTTGTAAATTTTAAAACACGGTAGGGTAGTTACTTATATCATTTATAATTATAACCGATTTTTAAAACAATAAAAGTATTTTTAGTATAATCAGAAAAATTTAAACTAACTTATCAAAAATTGTTATGATGTGAATGCCTTTTAGAAGCTGGCGAAGCGTGATATAATTAATTATATTTGTCTTAAGATATTATGTTATGCCAATTATATTTTTTAACAATGGATATGACGAATATAGATTGATTGGAATACTATTATTATATACTATTCTAATTCTTGAAAACCCTTAAAGGACGAAATTAGGAATGTAGTGTAGGCTATCTTTTAAATATTTTAATAAAGAAGTTTCGACATGACATAATTATGAAGTGTGTGATGCCTAGAAATTTCGTGACTTGACAGGACGTCTCGAATTTTCGTGAGGTTTGGGGAAAACAAAAAATAGTGTACAAAACACCAAGGTGTGTTAATCGGTGTGTTAGAGAATTAAGCACAATGAGTAATCAGTTGGTTAGTCAAATAGTGAGTTAGTTAGTTAGCCAGTTCAGTGCTATACATTTTTGGCGAGTTTATACGATAGAAAATTTAACAAGTATTTGTGAATTGGGTATTAAGAACGAACGTACCCTGTAAAATGTTATCAAAGAAATATATAAATCGTTACAAATAAGTGGTGTGCACTTTGCATTATTTTTCAAGAATAAAAAAAATAACCCACCCAGTGATAGAAACAGTTACAACATTATAATTATGCAGCTTTTTCCTGTCTTACAATATTTTATTTTGTGATGGGATCATGAAATGCCTATTTATCAAAGAAGACTTAGAGATCCTTTCAAAACTTCATTTTAGCGTGCAAACTTATTGATATATATATTGAAATATTTATATTCAGTAAAAGCGAACTAATTTCTTAACATCCTTTAGACTTTCTAGATATTTCTTGTTTTCTTATTTTTCTCAAACAAGGATGGAAAGAAACCATGCCCTAATCCTTTCAACACGCTAAGAACGTGGCGGAGTTGACTTAACAATTCCATGATTTAGATGTCTTGAAGGAATAATCTCAGTATTCGAAACAAAATGAAGATCCTGACTTCAAGCTTTATTCCTTCACACATATCCAACTATTAGACCATTTTCCTCACCAAAAAAAAAGGGGGGGGGGGGCTTTGAGTAAAGGATTAGAAACATAGTAACCCGCATCATTTGATAGGAAGGAAACTACGGACACAGCACGAGGGAATGACCAGATTTATGGGTGATGTGTTCGAAGATGGTGAATGGGTTTGTGATTGAGTGAACCAATGAATAGGCGAGAGGTTAAGTAGTGGTGAGTGAGTTAGTTCTTGAATTAAATTGCAATTTATTTAATTGACCGAATGATGCTGAAGCAAGTTGATGGAGGGTTAAATCAACGTTTCTGTGGATATAAACTCTAATAGTAAAAAAAAATACTTGGATAATCCCACTTCATTCAGTGAAAACTGTCTCAGCATTGGGGTCCCTAGCACGTTTACGAGATCGAAGACAAAGACGTTTTTTTAAATAAACTCCATAAAGCAGATTCATGGATATAATGTATGTTGAATGATATCATTGGTTTTCACAAATTTCATACAGGGGTTACGAAAAAACGACCATATGGAAATATAGTTATCTAAATGTTTTAGACCACAAAATATTCTAGAAGAAAAAAAAATACTATATACTGTATTTTTTGGCAAAATCGACAATAGTTCATTCTTCCATTTTACTAAATAAAGAAAAGGAAAATATTAACTTTGTATACACAGTAACAATTTGTAAAGAAAAGTTTTAATCTATTCACTTAGAAAACAAAATCAAAAAGTAGTTGGTCGTCATATTATTTTCAACAGTGATACTTCCAATTCATCTTATTAGATTTCTATAGTGACTTAGCCTTTTTTAAACATTATTTACACGTTTCCTTCTTTCTTGGCTTGTTTGGTTTTACATTCTTTAAAAGTTCTTAACTCTCATAATTCTCTGACTAAATCTTTACGAAAACTTAAAAGTAATTTTGAAGCAAAAACATAGTTTTCTTTCTCTTCATAGAAAAATGTGGACGACACATTCTGTTCCCGAGAGACTAAAGATAGCAGCACCAGCACCAGCGTGGGGACTTTGATAGAACCAGAATGTTTGGGACCATGCGAACCAGGTACCAGCGTAATATTGGAAGGCATTGTTTGGCAGGAAACAGACGGAGGTATGGTGACTCTTAGACGTTAAATAACGATACCAGTTCAAGACCGTCAGTGTAATTTGATATATTATGTATGAATTAATCTTATGATCAATGAATTGAGTTTTTTTAAACAAACTTATATTGAATTTAAATATAATTATTTGTGTTATTAAATTTATTGCAGAGCTTTCTTTCTGTGCTAGACCAAGAAAAATGAGCCTAATAGTCTTCATATTTGGAATATAAGTAGAATACATTAAAGGTTTGAGTATCTTTAATTAATATGATCTTTATTTCGATTGAATTTGCCTGAACGTTTCGTCATTGAAGATGCTTTAGACTTCATATTGAGAACTTCCTTCGCAACACCAGGAGGAAAAGAACTACATTCAGACAGTTTTAATCCTGACAAAGACTATATCATTGAAAGCTACTCAAATCAAAAATTAAGATGGCTCGTCATTAAAATATTTTGTAGAACTGATCCTCATGTTGAGAGTTTTTGAAAATCTTAAAAATAAACCAAAATATCATCACCAGTAAAGCTTTGTGGCAGTTTAAGTTTATATGAAAGCCATGTCATCTAAATCTACTTAAAACAAAAAAACTTTACGTAGTGAGTACATTTTTTACTCCCCTGTTCATAGTCCTCGTTTTATTTACTCCTTGTAGGAGTACTTGTGGTTAACGTAACGTGGAGAGGGAAGAGCTACGTTGGGACGTTACTAGACTGTACCAAACATGATTGGGATCCACCAAGATTTTGTGAATCTCCTACCAGTGATATTGATACCAAACCTACAAAAGGGCGAGGAAAAAGGGGAAGAGGGTCTTCAAATTCATCTGGTGAAGTACAATATTCAGACACAAGAACAGTTCAAAGTAAACTTCGAAATGGCAAAGGGCGCAGGAATGCAGTTATTACTAATGCTTCTAGATTCACTGTGCCTAGTAATCCAGTGAAGAGTGTTAGTGGCGCAACTGGGAGCGGTAAAAAGAAAGGAAGGTCTTCTGATACAGAGACCATTTCATCGCCAAATGAAGCCAAGTATGTTAAGAAAAGCCGATCTCAGATGCGAAGCACTTCTTTACTTAGTACTACGTTGAATCTTAATACTGAGATATCTCAACCAAGTTCCCCGGAATTTATTGAGTGTCCCGAACCCAATTGTAACAAGAAGTACAAGCATATCAATGGTCTAAGATACCATCAGTCACATGCCCATAACAGTTCAGATTCGGGTAAGGTAGACGAAGAAGGTAGAGAGCAAACTAAAGATGTTATGAACAATTCTGATAACAATGAAAGTTTGCAAGAACCTTCAAGTGTACCACCTAGTCCATCTCCATCTTTACGAAGTTCTGCTTCACCTAGTCCTCTTTGTACAAGGGGTGAAAAACAGGGTGAATCTTCATTAGCTTCTTCTGGTTTGCGAAATGAAGACTTATCCACATTTAAACCTCTTGCTTCAGGTTTAGAATTAAGTGAATCTCTTGAAGCGAGCAAGAGTAGTCCCATTATTCAGTTTGCTTCTGCTCCCAGTTTGTCAAGCTCCTCAACTGAAAAACCAAATTTAGTGCCTTCAGAGTCAGTTGGGCAGTCACATGTCTCAACAGAATCCCCAGTATCATATATACCAGTCACATTCAGCCAATCTGTAGAACCAGAAATTCAAAATACGGTTTCGTATTCTATTTCAAAGACTTTCTCTCAGGTATTGGGCAATATTTCTGTATCTAATGATCCACCTAGTACATTAAATACCACAGCAAACACGTCAATTCCTTCTGTAACCGTCAGCATTCCAACTTCTCAATTTTTATCATTTGGACAAGGTCAGAGCCAGCCGAATTTATTAGCTACAACAAAAGCAGTGATAACCCCTAATATATCAGTATCATTATCCACTGTCCAGCAAATATCACCAACAAGTAATTTAAACACAGTAGCATCTTTAACCTCAGCTGGAGTTCCAGCATCTTTCACATCAGAAAAGAATAAGTCAAAACAGGAAAAACTAGAAAAGACAAAGTTGAAGTCTTCGACCATTAGACCAATTGTACCAGCCCCTATTGGTCAAATAATAACCACAGCAACGAGTACCCCTATTACTCATCCAACATATGGTCATAATGGACATTCAATGGTTACCTCATCTTTAAAGCCAATTCAACCAAAACCTACTATTCTTGGTGAACCAACAACAATAAATCCAGTTTTGGAAGGTTTGAAGAAAGAAAAAAATAGACATAAGAGAAAAAGCAAAGAAAAGGAAAAGGATAAAAAAATAACTTCAGTTGGTAACTCTGACAAGAAACCTCTCGATGGTGTAAAACCTTCTTTAGTTCATTCCTTTCCAATTAAACACCTACAAAATATGAATTTAAACCCTATCAGTAGAACTAGTAAAGAACACCAAGAACTAGTAACGACAAATACAGGGGTTAAGATTCCCTGCGAACTTCATCTAGAAATAAACACCATTGATTCCAGTAATATTAGCGAGAATGTTCAAAGCCCAGCATACTCTGACATTTCTGATGATAATGAAACAGCTCCTGTCCTGGAATCAGAAATGCAAGCTGCAAAGTCTAAAGAGGACAAAGCCACAGACCCTGAAAATCAGGCTACACCAACAAAATTAAGTCCTTATGGTATGTTTTCTTACTACAGTCCTCCTCCCTATCTAATTCCTGCTGCACCTCCACCAGTATCTGTATCATTACCTTGTCCTGAGAAACCTGATATTGGCAAAAACTTTGCAATTGACAAAAATAAGGAAAATAAAACGAGGCCAGAGAAATCTCTGAATTCTAGCAAAGAAAAAGAAAGTATCTCTCATGAATTTATTGAACAGAAAATTGCACGTGAAGAACACATTAAATCATCAAGTACGTCAACAATGGATGACAGTTACGGCGCTGCTACATTACAACACACGTATCCATATTCATACAGTTTTATTCCAGGTTATCCTTGTGGTGTGGATCCATCCTACCATATGCGTTTGTTAGCCACTGATCCACATTACAAACAACAATGTGAACGATACATTAAAGACAAAGGAAAGCTTCTGCAAGACCACTCAGAAAGACAAGAGCTCCATAACATTTCAAAAGATAATCGATGCATTGATGGAAAAGACAGAAACATTTCCACTGAGAAAATTTCTCCAATTAATCCAGTAGCAGGAATAGACTGTGCTTCAGATCTTACTCTTAATAAAAAAACATCTCTTAACGCTTCAGCACATCATCACAAAGAACGAGGAAGAGATCATCAAAATTCTGGATCTGTAAACACAAGGATAGAAACGTCACTCTCTGTTTTACCTTCTCTTAAGGAAAAGCAAATTGAAAATCATCAAATACTAAAAGAAAATATCGAATTAAAATCACAAATGGACAACAAATCGAAATTAAACCAGTTAGAAGCTGTAAGATTATATAAGCGCGAACTAGAAATCCAAAGATATAATATGTTACGTAATCATTATATGGATCAGCAGAAATCTGACTGTGAGTCACAAACATCTGTTAACCCACTTCAGCAAAATGAACATACTTTACATCCAGATTCACGTTCGTCTTCCAGAAAGCTGAGTCCATTAAATGAGGCAAGCAAACTATCTTCTGTTATAAATTCTCCCAAGAATGACCTTCATAAGTTTATATCAAGGTCGATATCTAGCACTAGTCCTAAACCAGTCTCTAAAGACTTGATGTCCTCACACAGTAAGGATCACAACAATTCCTCTTCAAGTAGTAGTAGTATCGGAAATGCAAAAAAAGACAACATGAATTCCAATCCAGGGAAATATCATGAAACACCTGAAATTAAAAGTGAAAAGAAGAACAATCCAGAGGGACAAAAGCCAACAATGGAAACTACTGGACCACCTCCACCTCCAACTAATAGTTATGGCTACTTGCACCCCTCTTATCTTGAGCCTCCACATTTTGGACATATGCCTTTTGAGGGACATCCCATGTACAGAACTGGACTCAATCCTATGTTAATGTCTTCTGGAGCACCATATGGTAATCCATCGTACTTGCATCCCCAACTTCGTTATCATGTTTCTCCAGGACCTTGTGATATTCCACCTCACTCTCAAGCTTCACCAGCTACTATGGTACCAAAAGTATCATCTAATGCACCAAAAGCTTTGGACCTGTTACATCAAGTATCTCAGCATTATTCTTCCCACAAAATCCACGAACTTCAAGATAGAGCTATGATTTCACCAGGCCCCATTTCAACACCATCAAGTACTATTGCGTCAGCGAGTTCCAGTAAACCATCTTCGGACACCACCACAACTACTTCCAAACAAGAAACCAGTTCGTCAGGGGACAGATCACATCTACCTCCACCGCAGCGCCACCTTCACACGCACCATCACACCCATGTAGGAGTGGGTTATCCACTCTATGACCCTTATGGTGGTAAGTATATAGTACATACTTACCTTTACAAAAATCCATAAAAATTTTAACTGAGTGTGAAAATAGTAGGCTATCTTTTCTGTATTTTCATCTATTAATCAAACATGATTTATATTAACTATGTTTTCCAGAATGCAAGATGCATGAAAAAGAAGTCCTGTGTAGATTTTGTTTTCTGCAATATATATATATATATATACACAAGACGCTTCCGAACAGTAGTCAATGAACATCATCTGATATTTTGTAACTTTCAGGCCCTTAATTTGTTTTTACATGTGGAAGCGTTACTTTCGTTACAGCTTGTGGAATACTTGAGATTATAAGAATTGTTCTACGCACATGAAACTTCATAGCCATACGTTAAAACTAACGTAGTTTATCGTGTAAACTTTTGACATGGCGTAACTACGTAATGTGAAATTCGTAGTCAAAACAATTTTGTCACGATATTTCATATGGTAGAAACAGATGAAATCCAATATATGGCTGATTATAACCATTGTATAAAACGTATTTTTATGATGTTGTCTAAAACACATGATGAAACTTAAGCGGATCGTGATATCAATTATTAATAACTTCTGATCCAAGATAAATGAATTGTATAGGACGGAATCAAACATTAGTCCATATATCAATGAAACTATAACAATTAGAATGCATTTAAACATTATTTGGATACCCTTATTACCAAAGGTAATTGCGGCCATAAAATTAAAATACGCTTATCGTAATTAAATAGATGTACAATTTGAATAATTTTTTGAGCGGCATATTGTATATCCAGCTCTGCCTGACAGATCCGGTGAAAGTCTACAAGTAAAAGTGCCTCTCGGTCCATAATGGGCTTTCTTTTTCAAGCTCTTGTAATACACTTTAAATGTATTACCTTAAAGGTATTGCAAGTTATATTAATGAGACTGCACTCCTCCACTTTTTTTTTCTCTTGAAAACTCGAACAACTTTACTAAAAATGAACAAAATCTCTGCAAGGATTTTCAGTAGCTTTCATTCTCCAAGAAAATTGTTGTAAGACAGGGAAAGTGGATCGAAAGTGAGGAGATGGCAAAACGGTCCATTTCACAGTAGAGATGTGGTCAAGATTTATACTCTCTGAATTTGATACATTTAATGCATTAAATTTAATAATAATCTTGAATTCTGCTTCTGTGCAAATCCAGATGAAAGAAATAATTATGAAATACTCCTCTAATTAAGATTTAAGCACTTATTCTAATACTAATGTAAACCGGAGGCTAAATGTTGTGAATCAGAAAAGAGCAGAAGACGTAAACAGCAGCAATACCTTTATTCTCTGCATTGTAGCTTTAGATTTTATTCCTGTATATCTTGGTTATTATGGGAAATAAGCCAAAATGCTGAAAATTTTATTTACAATCTTTGACTTGTAGAATGTTTTTGTTGTGATATGAGTTTTGTTCAAACTCAACTATTTACAATAGCTGCTGTAGTAACGATATATGGGTTATTCTATGAAATATCTTTATTTTTCAATAAATAGGAAAGTTTAATATAAGTTTGATTTGCTTTTGGACTACTAAGCATGCCAAGTTTGGTCTGGATCTGTCAACTCGTTTAGGAGGAGATGCATCCACAGTCAGACAGAAAGTTTTATTTTATATTGGATACTTACCGCACCGGTATAGCTTAATACGTTTAGCACATATGTGAAGAACGCCTGTACCCCGAGTTTTATACTCGTTTCTGCTGAGCTTCTTGAAAATTGCTCCTATAAATGTTTTTTTTTAACAATAAGACAATAGTCCTAAGTGCAGACCAACATGGTTAGGATGCTCGACTAGCAATCTGCGGGTCACGGTTTTGAATCCCCATCCCACTAAACATGCTTGCCCTTTCAGCCGTGGGGGCGTTATAATGTAACGGAAAATGCCACTATTCGTTGCTAAAAGAGTTGCCCAAGAATTGGCGGTGGGTGGTGATGACTAGCTGCTTTCCCTTTAAATTCGGTGACGAGGAACCACTTTGAGACTAATAATGGCTGGAGACGGCTTGAATGTACCTGATGATGACAAAACCTTGTCGAAACGTTGTACATTTGCTGTTAAGTTAAACTTATATTAAAGTTTTTCTTCATTACCCATTCATGCCTTCCCTTTAGTCTTTCACTGCTAAATTAGGGACGGCTAGCGCAGATAGTCCACGTGTAGCTTTGCGCGAAATTTAAAACAACCAAACCACAAAATTATCAGTCTGATATTAAATAACGGAACATAGCAAATTTTTATTGTTAAATTTAGTGTTAACTTGGAAAGTATTTTTATTACACAAAACTGATTGTGAGCCTTTGTAGGAATGTTTACAATATTTATATTTTAGGAGAGCAAAAAACGGTATGTTAATAATGATGTTATTCAAAGACTTCTAGATTTTTGTTATTGTTCTTAATATTGCTGTTAACTGGATACTTGGACCAGTATAATTTAACAAGTATTAATTAGGATACTTGGACCAGTATAATTTAACAAGTATTGATTAGGATACTTGGACCAGTATAATTTAACAAGTATTGATTAGGATACTTGGACCAGTATAATTTAACAAGTATTGATTAGGATACTTGGACCAGTATAATTTAACAAGTATTGATTAGGATACTTGGACCAGTATAATTTAACAAGTATTGATTATAACAAATATAGCTTTTATTATTCTAACACTACAATTTACGCTAATTCGTAAACAAATTTTAAAAACTTTTTTTGTCATTTTCCTGTGTATAACTTTCATTTGAACAGTTTATGCTAATAATTCAATAAGTCCTTGCTGCAGTAATACTGCATTTTTTCACGTAAAAATATTGGTTTTAAGAAAACATCGAAACTTAAAAGTAATTTCTTGTTACCAGTCGTTTACAGCATCAAAACAATTTTTTTTTGTAAGACTTGTACAATGGGTTGACATTCGAACAAATTTATGATGGTAGTACTAAAATAAAGAGATCCTAGAATAGAGATTCCATTTAAGTATTTTACAGTTTGTAATGATTTTATGCTTATTTAGGAGTGATTCGCAGTAGTAAAGCTTATGGGTTGAGGCGAGATTTAGTATATTTTAAGATTTAGTTAATGATACCTGTTATTGGAATGTATCTCAACAGTGTGGTGCTGTACTGATTCTATAGTTTATTTTCTGACCTTTTATAGCAAATGAACGTTACTTGTATGATTATTGTTTGGTATAGTTCCTCACATTTCAATATTAATGAAAGAAGCGGAATAATCCAATTTCTGAATATCGATGATCAGAAGTATCATAAATAATTGTTTTTAAGAAAATGTGAAACAAAATAAGTTTTTCTTTTTTTTGTTCGGAGCGTTTCATAAACATTCTTGAAACGTTAAGCTTTCTTAACATATAATGATTATATTTGTTTGATATTTTTGCAGCATTGATTGCCTCACAGCATGCAGCGGCTAGCAGTGTTCATGCTTTTTCTCCGTCTAAATGAAACCTTGTCTTGGGATACAGAACTGTTGTTCAACATAAGTGAACAGATGTGTTGGTTATCAGAAACGTTTCTCGAAACACTTAGCTTTTTCTCTATATAAAAGACTTTTGTATGAACTTAGAAGTAAACCAGTATAAAAGTGGATAATTCCATCGCTTTTCAGCATGCTTCTGGATGACGTTGACAACTGAATAGTGTTTACTAATCCCTGGTGGTCACAGAAAGCTTCGATATGTCGACGTTCTGGTATTTCATTCCCGGGAAAGACTGCCTTCATGTGTAGCTCAATGTAGCCTGCTTCAAGGATCAGAACTGAAAGAATATTCCCTGCTGTACATCGCATCATCACCTTACTAGCCTAAGAAAACAAAAAATGGTTAAAAGTTACATTCAGATTTAGTAGTGTACCATATTTAATTACGTTTAAAAACTGTAAAGTCGGTGAGTCATGAGATGAGAGTATCTTCTTGACCAACAAAGTTTTGTTTTTTTCAACGTACATTTTCATACTTGAGATTATTATTCATGGGTGTATAAAACATAAAGAGAACTTTAGGAGAATAGTGTGTCTACTGTAAGATAGTGTGTGCGTATCTATATACATGCACATTTTCATTAATATAGGCTTAAGTCTGGTGTTGTCTGTAAATAGTTACTGTTCTAGAGAAAAGGTGCTAGATACGTTGTTTATGATCAACAGCTTATATCATGGTTGATAATCTATATATCTTGCAACATGGCAACATCTAGTTGTGAATGTACAGTGGGTGTCACACATTATGTAAGTGCACGTAAAAGTGTTGTAAAAATATAAATATATATAACGATAGCCTTTTTATTTGGGTATATTATTGTGTCAGATACACTGCCAATGTTTGATTTAAAGAAGGCTTGAGTCATTTGTAAAGCTAGTTTTGTGTATAAAAAGTAACGCACATCAAATCGTTTTTAATCATATGAGGTGAAAGTATGAAAGTATTACTTATTTTTCAGTTTTCCCACAATTCTAGTGATCATAATTATACATTAACGTACTTTATTTCAAGAAGATTTAACGAAACTGAAAAGCGATGAGTGATTTTTGTTAATGCAGAAACAAAGTCATTTAAATAATTTGCTTCCTTGTGCCAAATGTTGCAAGATTTATTCTTTTTTTTTTTTTTTTGGTTAAAGCAAAACTTTGAGATGTTTTATGTGCCAAACTCTGAGCATAATTTCATTTTAATGTTTTTTGGGTTCCAGTTTTTATTCGTTAAAAAAAATTAAGTTTTTGTATGAAAAATATGCATCGTAAACGTGAAAAAGAACTTTCAACAGAAGTTGTTGATAGTTATAATAATCCAAGTTAAATTTTACACGTTTTAGTTTGACCATGTAAAAAAACGTACTGTCTTTTTTTTAATATGATAATTGTAAAAAATTATTTAATATTGTTATTATGTACATGTATAAATTTGTTCGTGGTACCATTTCCTACTTTACTCTTTATTCTGTTAGTTTCAGTACTAATGTGCATGTTACAGCCATGAACCATTTGGAATTATTCATAAGTATACTTCGTTTATTTCATTTGCAAGATTTCCTGTTTATTAACGCGAAGTTTATCGAGTTAAATGTGTGATACTAATAAGCAAACGAGTACTGTGGAAGTCCCTGAAAAGTTTAACTGACGACGGAGAGGGAATTTTGTATTTGTTATTGCCTGCCCAAAAATATAATTATGTAAAACTTAAGAATGGTTGATTTTTTTTTCTATAGCACACATGTTGAATAGTGAACTTATCTTTTATATAAGATAGTTTGTCTTTACATCCACCTTTTGGAGAATATGATCACTGTATTTGAATGTGTTTGTGTGTATAAAGTTTTTAATTTTTATTCATATACTTTTCAGGTAAGTGGTGGTAGAGCATTTTCTGTATGTTTTGATTGGCGTTTCACATTTAACGTTTCTGACAAGTCACCTTATTGTACAGAATAGTACTTTGTAAACATGTAAGAATACTGTATCATGTATATAATGTAGTTTTTAAAGATTCTTTCTTTGAAAAAAAGTAATTTCTTTCTCGCTGGTGTTCAGATACTGTGTTTTTATGGAACAGAAGTAAAAAGCTTTTAGCACCAAATGAACGATTTTCTGATTTATAAACCATCTTAACCTTTACACATTAGTATTTTAGAACAAGTTGGTTAACATAACTTAGTCACATATAAGCTAATATTTTTTTAAAGATTCATAAACTTTTTTTTCAAAACACCGGTAAAACGCTTGATAATATATTCAGAATGTAATTTACTTTAAAGAAAAATATTACAATATTTATATCCTTTATGTGAACAAATTCAATTAGTTTTTATTAACTTTTTAAACTCATCATTATGTTAACGAGTTTTTTTCACGAATATTTTTAATGCTGGGAAGAATATTTTAATGTAAAACAGGGACAGAACAATAGAAGAAATAACAGTACTAAAATATTAAAGTTTATTTTAGAAATTGCCTTGTAGCAAGAGCAGCTCAATTTTCAAATACTAAAACGCTTCTTCGAATGAAATTTACAATATACGACTTTAACATATTTTAGTTTTTTACTAATATTACTAACATAAAAATTCACTTTTGAGACAGTTTAAAAATTAAGCAACTGTTTAAAAACATGTAATTACCTTAGCTAAATGCATTATAATTCATATTTTTGACGTCAGTCTGACCGTTAATAGAAAATACTCCATGGAATAATAAATTATCGATGTAATAACACATTAACTTATAGATATGGAAATAACTTAAAAATTTACAGATACAGTCATTTCGCAGAGTTATAGCATTAGAAATGGATAGGTCTATACATCGCAATATCATCATGCAAACACTGATTAATTATTTTGACATGCAAATATATTCATTTGATTTTGGGTTATTTCTAATTGTCATACTCAATTCGATTATCGTTTGCGTTAAATCAAAAATAATTTTGTCTTCTAAATTAATTATGTCGAAATATTTTCAGGATCTTATATGTTCGTTAGATGTAAATTGCAAAATTTATTAGTGTGAATTTTGAAAAACATGCACAAAAGAAAAAAGTTTTCATTTTTCGATCGCTCGTTCACTTTATTTAGTTAACGAGTCAATATTGACGGGCCTAACTAAAGTGATTGCATATTTTTCTGATTATCTATCAGGTTAGTTAGAACCTTCCTTCCTTTGTTGTTTCATAATATTTTTGCCTATGTATATACACGAGTATAAAATTGCAACCAATTATAATATCTTACTTGTTTGTAAGCTATTGTCATGTTTGCATTTGAAAGTGGTATATGAAGTCATTTCAGCCAAGTCTAAAATCAGCACAGAAATTTGATCATCTGGTGGCATAGATGATTATCATTCCAGTATTCGAATATCTTAACTAACTCGAAACGGGTGGTTCAGCTGCATGTTTACGGGCTTTATAACGCTAAGTCCAGAGTTCGATTCCCTGTGTAGATAGAGCATTGTGTTGCCTTGCCACCTGAATGATAAGTGTCTACTCTTATCAGGGAAGATTCGCGTATCTGATCTTCTACATTGTCGAGCTTACTTTCCATGTTTCTTATGTCGATAATTTCCAAACTGTTTATTGTTTTATTGTAAAACTTCCTATTTTCGCCTGTTTCATGTTCCATAAAACTAATACATTTGTAATTTCACGGCATACTCGCTGTATTACAGTTAAAACAAATGTTTTACGTTACACTTGTTTTTACAATCAGTATTTGTTTTTCAAGCCTTGATTCTATTATGTATATTGCGTATAACGCTAAAAATTGGGTTTCAATACACGCAGGGAGTAGAGTACTTGTAGTTCTTTCTTTAGTTTTGTGCCCAACAAGCAAATCACGTATACTGAACATTGCATATTTCAGTCTACGTTAAAATACTTTCAAATTGCAAATTTACACATGGATCTTGAGACCTTACGCTAGAACTTAGTTTTGATCCCCTGTGTAGAGGGAAAAAACATTCTTGTCGGGACAAGTGGTGTGAGAAATTGGTTTTATATTATAATACAGTAGTTAATGACATGCAAAAATGTATTACTATGCGTGTTTCCTCGAAACGCATATAGTTTTTAAGTATTTACAAACATAAACATTATGCTGTACTACTGTACTTTTTCCCGTGCTTTGTGGGCTTAGGCATTCTACACTGACATAAACTCATTTAACCTAAATTTTCATCGTTACCCTGATCAGTTCATTCAGTCATTAAATATTCAACATCCTGGTACAATGAATTACCTGTCAGTCTCAGCATCCTGCTTGATTTTGGTTTAAGCACCAGGTTTCAGGGTATACTCTATGTAATCAATGACATGGTTAATATGCATTTATTATTGCATTTAGTACTTCAATTCATTTATTAATAAATTAAGCTCCAGTTTCTTTAAAGCGTGTTAATCATATGTAAATCTTGTAATTGAAAGTATTTTGAACATCCCTGACACCCAAAGTCAACCTTAAGTATGCGACAAAGGAGATCCGAAGCAATGTTGTAGTTTTTGTGAAATGCCCAGCCTATGAATTAAAGAGAAAAGGTAGCATTTGCATAAATGTTTGTTGCCACTGGCAGTGTTTGGTTGAATGTGGTGTAGATGTTTCATAAAATATATAGCATAGACGTTATTTGGTGCAAGTTTTGAACTTCAATGCTGGAGTCTTCATCAGGCACAATTTACTGCGACAGACTGACAAGTGTGCACGTTTTTATGGAACTTTGCCCAATAGCTTCGTCTTTGTTATTTCATAAGTTATAGGTTCTCAATGCCTTAATTTGAGGAATACCCTGATCTTTACAAAAATTAGAGATAAAAGTATGAGTTTATTTATTCACGTATACTTTATCAGCTTTTAATGTAAAATAGTTAAAATAAAAGCGAAGTGTTAAGTTTACACATGGCTGAACAGTAAAAACTTTGGTCATTTATTTACCTCGACGTCGAAATGATATACTTTCGCTTTAAAATACCAGATTACATATTCCAATACCTATGTAACTACCAATTGATGATGTACTTACCAACGACATAGCTCAAATACTGCTCTTAGGATCACGAATGTTTTAACGTTTATATTACGTCTTTAACCAGGAACGCCGTTAGGAGGGTAGAGGAACCAGGCTGTTGTCGACCCCAGGTTCTACGAGGGGGTGGGGGCCGACCGTGTGGTTTCTGGGGTAGTCGTAAGAGATTCGTGGAGATTTGCAACACGCAACAGATTCAGGTTCGGTTCTGAACTAACACGCAAAGATCAATAATTAATGGAGAATTTATCATTCATTCATTTTGGAATAATAGCATGTTATAAATATATATTGAGCTATCAGTGCCCTTAGATCATATAACAGAAACGAGGGTTGTGAGTCTATATAATGAAGCATATGCTGAATGCTCATATTTATAACTTGGAAAAACGTGATTCTTATAGGTCCTGTATTTTTAAACAACTACTAAAAGTATCTTTTATTCATGGGTTACTACGTCAAGTTTTCTTTAAAAACAACTAGAAGAGTGTTCACACAGCATATCAGATCACTCTGCCCTCACTGGATTGTGAGGAGGGGGGCTTTTCTAAGGACTCTTCCTTGGTCCCAAACTTCTTTGACACTGACCTCTAATATGCGTGATATAATGCCCAGAAGTCACTAATGACGATTTTTTATTGTTGTATTATTCTATCAGCTAAATAACAATTTTTATTGGAATTTTATGATTTTCCTGTTAGCTAAAGTATGGGACACATATATTAAACATATAAATAATAGCAAAATAAATGAGCCATTCATTAAACAAGGATTTTAGAAGTTTGGCCTATGCAATGCCAGCTTAGAAAAGAACGTAACAAGAAGCTGACATAACACTGACAACAGTTTAGAGCCTGCAATACATTTCTTATAAAAGAAAATGCACCTAAAATTGTAAATTCTTTAAATAATAAGTGAAGCAGTAATTCAAGTAATGTGAAATCAGATCTATATTTTTAGTGAAATCAGCTTTTAATGAATAAGGAAAATGCTGTGCCAAAACAAAATAAACTTTACACGGTCGTTTAAATATAGCAGATAACATCAAACACAGTGAGTTGTATGTTGGTGATTCTTCTTCAGGATACAGAGAGAGATGAGGTTGGGTTATATTATTTACTCGCTTTATAAGTACTCTTTAAGTATATTAAACGAAACTGCTAAGTTAAAAAATAATTGATAGTTCGCAACACTGCTATATTGTCCAAAAATAAAACAAAAAAGTTGATTGATTGATCAGCTTGAGAAGAATATAATAATATATATAATATTTAATAATATACATAGAGCTGACATTCCGAGAAGCCCTCCAAGACACTGCATTTATGACATATTATTAACAGGAAATATATAACTTTAACTCGAAAACATTAAAATTAACGTCTATTGCTAGAGTTAAGTTATCTTTAGAAGTCCACCGTTTACCATTTCAAACTAATATCTTAAGAATATTACACCTTTCTAGTTGCCGCTAATTTTAGGCTGTCTCTGTATTCTATTCGGTCTGTTGGGCCTTAAATACCACAAAAATGACTTTCTCTGGTCATTATCCTAACATTCTTATGAGAGTACAGAGTTGTTATTAACATGTAATTTGTACTTACCTGCGTGGTGTAATTTGAAGGGTTGGCAATTTGTTTTACTCTATTGTATATAAAGTTCAAGTAATTATTTACCATAATACAATAGAATGTAGTTAGTTTTGCTTGTTTGTTGTTAAGCACAAAGCTACACAATGGGCTATCTGTGCTGTTCTCACCACTGGTATTGAAAACCGATGTTTAGTGTCGTGAGTTCTGAGACTTAACGCTGAATCACTGAGGAGCAAAGCGTAGTTCAGTTTAGTTTTAGTTTCAGTGTAGTCTTAGTACAGTTGTGCTCAGTTCTGTCCATTTAATCCGACTTAGTTCTTGTATTTTATTTCATTACATTCAGTATTTATGCCACTGACCCAGAAGACAGTACAGCACAAGTCAGCATAAATAAATAAATAAAGTGTTTTCTGAGTTATTTTCGTCCGTGAACTTCGGCTTTAATGCCTTTCTTTGAATCAAGTCTTTCCTTCCCAGTGCCCAGCCACATAAATGATTTACCACCTAAGATACATTTAACATAATTTGATCTGCTAATTAAGTCCTCTTAAACCGCCTGTTGTTGCAAATTTAACCTATCTGTATACATATATATATATATTCATTTTTAATCAAGAATGCCATGAGGTAGTTTAGGAAAGAGAGAAAAAGCATTTTGGTGCTATGACCAGGATTTGTTTGTGAAGATGAGTACTGGTTTATCACGCACTTCACACTCTTGGTGTTTTTCTTTGCCATTAGTTCTCACTTTTGTTCCCTGGCTCTTTATCTTGTGTTCTGCAGCCATGTTGCTAGCTATATAAATATCTTTCTTCAACAACGATGGAACGATTTCTGGAAGGAGGATTGTTTGTTTGTTTGAAGTTAAGCACAAAGCTGCACAATGGGCTATATGTGCTCTGCCCACCACGGGCATCGAAACACGGTTTCTAGCGTTGTAAGTCCGCAAACATACCGCTGTGCCACTGGGGGGCCTAGAAGGAGGAAACTATATGTTATCTAAGCGTTGAGGCGGAGTCACTTGTCAGATTTGAACTGTTCTCCCACCTTATAATGTGCACTTCAGAGGATGGATATCTTCCCACCGGTCAGTAACTGACCAACGGGAATATATAGAACCTCCCTGCAGTTTCTACCCTTGATGGACCCAAGGGCAGAGGTTATGATGTTGAAACAACACCTCTGAGCCAGTCAGCGAAGTGAACCAACAGATTATAAGCGTGGTCCACCACATAGATATGCGACCAGCTCCAATGAAGGAACGGTTAGAAAGGACCTCTTTCACTGGTAAAGAGCCACCAATAAGCTTAGTGTGCCGATCATTATTAGATGTTGGGACAATAAAGCTGATAGAATATGTTTTGACTCTTTTGTCCAAACTATTTCCTTTGGATTTATCATGTATGCCTGTTTAAGCACCCAGATGCAGTCAAAAATTATTGTGTACTGCTGATGATAATGATGATGCTGATTATGAAGTGGGAAAAAATGACAAATGTAAGTCACTTCATCTCATTGCCATTTCTGATAGCGAGATGAAACAGATCAGACTGCCAGCCTTCTATGAGTTGACCAAAACGAACTATGACCAAATTTTAAAGCATTTCAAGCAAGTTGCAGCCTGGAATACTTGGGCTCTGAGTCAGGCTATACAGCAAGTGCTCTTCTGTCTCAAAAGAGCTGCATTCGATTGGGTTGAAGCTAGGAAAAACAGAATGAGTGAAATATGGTATTCATGGTCTGCAGAGAAAAGGGTAATTTAACAGACTAAATCTAAAACTTAATGTAAGGGAATAGGAGTAATCCTGGTCACCTATGCAGATGACATGCAGCATACTCCGATGTGACTGTTGCAGATAAGGAGGATATCTTCAAAGGCAAATTTCTCAATGATTTGTTGCATTAGCTTATAAACATTACATGGACTTTAGAGATTTAATATATATGATGAAAACAATGTCTGTGAACATTAATTTCCAAACAGTCATCACTAAAGAATTGTTAGTAAAATCCAAGGAGTTGCTGTGATACGACATATGAAAGAGAAGATCGTCTTGAACACAATAGAGCCATTGGATAGAAAGATGGCATTTTCTGGTCCATGATCCGACATTCACTGAGAACTGTAGAGCTATCATTAACCTACAACTTGCACCCGATGGTGCACTAGGAAAGTTGATGATTTATTCTATATCTGTTATATGTTGTTTTAGTTTCAGTGACGTCTTAGTCTTAATAAAGTGATGTTCAGTTTTGTCCACGTGGTCTGAATTAGTTATTGTAATTTTTTCAATTGTAATGCAACTGTTTTAGTGATCAGTGTTTATGCGTCATTGTTAATACAATGCTTGTATGCTGATTTCGTCAAATCTTATTTCTAGTGTTCAGCTATCAGTAGTTTCAGAATCACCTCGTTAGTTAAGTTCACCAGTAAGTTCTAACCCCGTGTTATAGCGGAGATAACCTACTTTCGTACAATCTCTAATCAGAATAGCACCTATGTACTAATTTTTAATTAACTTTATATATGACAACGACTTTTCAGACACACAAAGCCAGGTGATTTTATTGATTTTATCTTTCAATGAATGTTTTACATGAAAGTTTTGTAATTGTGCCAAGTCTCTATCACCCGATTTGGAACGTAAAATGTCTGTATTAGAGATAAATTAAGATGTAATGCCAACAAAAACTTGTTTCACATTACATAAACTTGTTTCACATGACATCAACGATAAATTGTAACTTAGGTTAAAGTGCATGCTTTCTGAACCACACTTTATTTATACGAGTTCAAAACACGTTCTGATGGGATTTTGTGTAAAACAAAAGACGTATCATTAGCCTTACGATAAATATCACGGCCAGGTTTGTAGAATAACTGAAAATTGTATAATGATAAATTTTGGTGATATTTCTTTTAAACCTCACAGTTGTTTTAAAATACCACAATCTATACACGAGTTTGCTAGTTAACGTTATCATATACTTTCTGCTGACACTAGGTGACTCTTTATATAATCATCGAACAGCTACAATAACAAAAATGAAACCTAAGTTTGTTTGTTTGTAATTAAGCATGAAGCTACACAATGGACTATCTGTGCTCTTTCCACCACGGGTATTGAAACCAGGATTCTAGCGTTGTAAGTCCGCAGACATACCGCTGTGCCACTAGGAGGCTGAAACCTAAGTATAGAAAAGATTACAAACTAGTTTATTTTAATGCAATGTTTAAAATAGGTTGATTAAATCATGAAATATTATAACCGTGCGAATTTTCTAAATAGTTGGAATAATTTATTTATCAAAATATGTGAATAAATAAAATCAATAATTATAATATGCGTAACAGATAAATTGAAAATTATAATGCAATTTTTTTCTCATCAACTTTAATGACGTAACAAAAATAAGGAGTTTTATGTTTTTCTTGAAATAATTGATAAACCATTCACTAAGATGTCAGTCTGGTAATCTAATTATTAGATAAGAGCAGTGCATATAAATTAGGAATTTAAAAGAGTAATCTATTCGCAAAGGAACTGGAAATGAGCTTCGATTTGAAGATAGTTTGACTTCTGTTATCTTCGGGCGAACGCACTTGTTTGTACATATTTGTTTTTAAGTAATTAGAAATTACTGTAGTACATACAGTTTTGGCGCGTTGAAAAACAGAGGGAAGATTAATAAAAAAGCTTGAATAACCTTAAACTAGTTCAATAAAAAAAGACAAGACTACTTTCAGGAAAAAGAATACAACATTCTATAATCTAGTTCCATTGTTTACTACTACGGACGCTTCAATCTACAATCATTTTTCTAAAATTTTGGGAAACGTTGTTAAAAAAAATCAACAAATTTATTTGTATCGTAATTATAAAAAGTTGATAGAGCTGCAACAAGAACAACCTGAGTAACATTTATTATCTAAAGGGTACCACGGTATGCAGTATTTCATTAGTAGGTTTATGTAACAACGGCTTGAATAAGTGTAACTATAGGAAGCATTATCGTGAAAAATACATCATCATGAATTCTGTAAGTAGCGCTTTTAAAACAGAAATATACCATAGTATTTAAGACCAAAAATTTATTCTGAGTATCTGATTTAGTAGAAAATCTAAGAATTCCTAATAAGATAAATATTTTTACATTAACGAAGTTCTATAGTACATCTCCTTTTATCTTTTAATTGACTCATAAAATCTAATTAAACAATTTGATATAGGAGCATTTATGAAACTTAAATCATATAAAAAAATGCTGTGTACACATATTTAAGGGAGAGTACTTTTACCATGCACAAACAACTAAACTTTTAATGTCAATTTAAAGGATTCACTCGATAGTTACATTCTCAGAGTCTGTGTTAGCTTCGTGAAAAATCATACTTCAATAATGAATATCTGAAAGTTAAGACATTTAGCGAATTATTAGATTTAATACACGAAACGAAACAGCATGATGTGAGTTACACACACATATATCTATATGCATACAAATATAGTAAATGTCTCAGCAATCTTACTTTATCTACTACAAAACAGAAAACCATACTCGATGATGTTAAAACTCATCATGTTGTTACAGCTGTTAACTTATCAATCGGTTATCTTGAAAGAAGTGTAAACTGGGAGCAAGTATTTTTCCCCATTAGACAGATAATAGTATGATTCTACAACCATATCTCTCAATCCTTTAAAGCTACGTGATACTAACATTTCAGTGTAAAACATCGACACATCTCACCATAATGCTAGTACATGTATTAGAAGTTTAACGGCCGATTGTAATAGCATTGGAGTCCTGCCACTATTTGTTCTAAAAAAATCAATAACTTAGACTTTTGGAGTTTAAGCTAAAACGTACTTAGAGTATTTTAGCAGCATGCAAAAAGGCAATGAACGATCTCATTTTGACCTTCTTAAGAAAATTTGAAACAACTATAAAGGCTGACTGCCATTCTTATCTATTCATTTCAATGTAAAATAATATAATGCTTGCATAACGATAAAGCAATTATTCAATTTACCACTAGAATAGAATAGAACTGCAGGGAGGAAAGTTATCAGAAAATTCCTAAATAACACTTTCAACTTCGTAAATCTCTAAGCGGTTTTCATTTAAAAAAACTTGTTTTTGAACATCATTAACATCAGTCTTGTAAACTTCACTTTTAGAAATTAATCTATTCTTATAAACTGAAGGTTGTTGTAGTAAAATCGTACATTCTAAAAACTATTAACTTCAGATATTTTTTGTTTCGATAATTTTTACAATGTATTTAGTTAATACCGTATAGGGTGGAGCACAAGAAAGTTTACATATGATATCAGTCTGTTAACTCGCTGTTTACCACTTCAATTCTTACCGTAAAAAAATCTGTTTCGTAAATGACTCAAATAAAATTGATAATAATTACAGTTCACTTGCTTAATCAGGTTCACATCATATAGTCGTTGTTAATGAAAATTGATTATATACATAAACACACATATACTTGTATAACGCTTAGACCATTATTATGTCGTATCACAGCCGGCCTGAGGACCCCTGATATTGGACTAAAGACCTGGACGGCAGTGGATATGGCAGATGTAATGTTTGTTTGTGGAATTTCACACAAAGTTACTCAAGACTTATCTGCGTTAGCTGTCCTTAAGCTAGAAGTGATAAACTTGAGGGAAGACAGCTAGTAAACACCGCCAACTATTGGGCTACTCTAATTGAATAGTAGGAGATTGCGAGTCGAGTCTCCTAACCGCCAGTTGTCGTGTAGTTGACATATTCTCTATTGCGTTCACTCATGGATTCTTATAATAACTTATACCACCTGGGGTGATCCCCAGCCTAAAAGCACTAGTATTGTGTTGAACGTGCTATATATATTTATGCGACTGGAAACAAAGATCTCATCAATACCCGAAAACAATTTTCTTTACAACACTTTCTTACAGAAATTGCGGAATCACAGCCGAATCACCATCAGCTTGGTCATTTCTGCGGTGGTTCTTCATCTTTAGGTTCTGGCTCAAATGAAGCGTCGCTTTTTACCTCCTACTTTTCTTCAACTTGATCAACATCATTTTCGCTTTGTGATCCACTACATTTTTTACCATATTAACTTACTTTCCTCCCCCAATCCCTTGGATAATAGATCTACGTAACATGTTTGTATCCTGACGTTCAACCTTGGAACGAGGTTTGTAATACAGCGTTAGTAGTATCTACTTGACTACACAGTAAACGATGGTAACTAAGGTTGCTCAGTGGCTTGTGTAGTCTTTCAAACTGCTTCTAGAATGTTCTCGTAATTTCGAAAACATTCTCAGGATGGAGCTCTGACATTTTCTAGAAATGAAGATATATAATTTTACAGCAAATTTCATGGGAAAGGTTGCATCAAGGTCTCAAACAAGAGAAAGTCCAGATGTAGTACAGGTGGCATAAGTAAGTAAAAACAGGAATCAAAACACGTGGGTTTGGAAGGATGCGAATTTGTGGGGGTCCACAAATTCGTATCGTTATGATAATTATTTTATTACAACAAATAGTAATGAGGCAGAAATTTGGTATTCAGTTTCCAAGGTAACGTTATAGCAGTTTGATATAACAATTACTCGAATTCTATTTCACGAGCTTAGGAAAGACGGTTTTTTTTGTTTTTGAAATTCACTTAACTGTCACCAGGACTAGATTTTATTGCTTTAACACCAAGCCATTGAGAAATTCCACTATACTTATTTTCATAACTTCTCAATGAGAAACTACTGTTTGTCGAAGTTTAAAAAAAGAACTGTATGAGACGAATAAGGAAAATGAGAGACGAACTGTTGTAAGAAAAATGGGCAAGTCAGACATCTGTCCAAGAGATTCGTGAGTATGTAGTCTATCCTTGTTGATACAGTAAAAATATGTGGATGTCATCATTCTTCCTCTAACTTACCTTGTTCCTTTGTAACTAAATGAGCAGCTTGTATCCTTCCAAGATATACATATGGAATCCACGTGACACAGTAACTTGTCACCAGCACCAGTCATCACGTAACTCTTTTTCCTCATTCTTGTTTAATGCGACTTAATGTACATTGTATCCTGTCGAGACCAGATGCTTTTGTACGTGAGAAAGAGGATATTTGTATATGACACTATGTAAGGCATTACGTTTCTCCTAAACCATCATCATCCTCCACAAATTTCACAACAACTTCTAATTACCAAAATGACGTAATGCATTTTTTTCCCTCAAAGTCGAAAAGAGTCGAGTAGCAAACGCCATTTATCAATGCCAAAAACAAACGCAAATTAAGTAGTCGGTTCCAATGTACGCCAGACTTTTGCATTGTATATTTTTAATTGAGCCTGTTCTAACAGTGCACGAACAGTTTGTCGCAAATTTGTGTCGAAATATAATGATGATTCACATTAGGATCGATATTTATATTAAACTTTACATATAAAACAGATTTTTATTTTAACCAAGGAACTATTCGATATATAAATAACCTTATTGATAGCAAAAGTTTTACAATGGGAGCGTGACGAAATAATAGTTTTAAAATATCTTGCATCCCAAAACAGCTCAAGAAATAAACCCTTAAAGGACAACATTATCTGGGATCACACTAAAATCAGATTTTTCCTATTTACTCCGTTCAAATACATCGTGACTTGTGTATGATTTTAGGTTCTATTATTTCTCATGCATTGACCGATTAACTTAGGATGAAGGGAGAGGGTAGAAAATACGGAAGCAGAAAAACATTAAATTTAAAAATCATTCATATGAATGCATGTTCTCATCATAAAGTCTATAAAATCAGTTTGGATTGTTTGTTTGAAATTAAGCACAAAGCTACACCGTGGGCTATCATTTTGGAATAATTAACGATATTTCAATACATAAATAAATGTTTTTTGTTTTCTAGAAATTTCTCCCTCCAATCTAGTGACACTGATAAAAGCATCATAGCCGAAACCAACTGATTTGCAACTGGATATGTCTTGAAATGCACAAATATGTATAGAAAGAAGAATGACATTGTTTATCCTTCAAGCGATAAATCTGACAATTTTTCAAATCCATTACTTCAGGATTTCGGAAACAACAGAAACTACGCAGATAATCACATTCAGCGCAGTTTCTCTTAAATCAACATTTACATGTTAACACAAAAAGACTGGATTTGCATTCGGCATAAAGCTATAAGGAATATTAAATGAAAAGAGTCGGGTCAGTGGTTTAAAACAGTTTCTATACCGGTGGGTCGAGGCCCACCAGTGGGCCGCGAAAAATCTTAAGATTTGATGGCAGTTTTTTAAAAAATGTTGCAAAACAACGAAAGTATAATGTAAACTGCATGTACTTCGCAAAATGCTAACTATAAATTAATGTGCCACGCATGAACCCAACAGAGCAAGTATGAAACAACATTTCCATACGTGTCATATTTCTATAATTTTCTACATTGGGCCGCAGGAAATTTCTTGAAGTTTACGTGGGCCGTGTTACTGAAAGGTTAAGAAACACTGATTTAAAACATTCATGTGCCAGCCAACACTCGAATCTCTATTCTTTTTTCTCCTGTTATAAAATAAATTTAAAGAATATAATTACAGCAAGAAGATATGCAGATATTGTTTTGAAAGGAGCGAAAATTCTTTATTTTAAGTTCCCCATACTCAGCCATTCCTAGAGAGCGTCTTGTTTTTGAAGTGCATATTTCTTAAAAAGTACACTTAATGGAATGTTTTTTTTTCAAGTGTAAAACTATATAATGGGCTATCTACGGTCTGTCCAGCACGGAGAATCCAAGCTGAATTTTAATAATGCAGTCCGTAACCTTACCGCCGACTCATCTGAGGGCCACTTAATGGAAAGCGTCGATATATCTTTATTTTGTACATGATATGTAAAAAGTACTATGTTTTTTGTCTATATTATGAAATTATAATTGGAATATATATTTCTGACTGTAACTTGTCCAAGGAATAATAATAAAAAAAGACTCATTATTACGTATCATATACAATCAAATTAATGGTAAAAGTCAGTTATTAAATTTCTTACCCTGGAAAACTAAACAGTATGTTTTTAAACAAATAAGTAAATGAGCGAGATATTTATAATTGAGTTAATCTTTATTGTATTTGTCATTCTAGAAAACGAGCAATTGAAAAAACTAATTTTAACTGTAAAAATGTGTTTTTGTTTGTCGCTATTCAGATATGATCTCAACTCTTAACGCTTTGTTTTTTTGTGGAAGTTATCCTATTCAGTTGAATTTATACTTGCTGTGAATTACTTGAAGTGAACCCCAGTGTGATAATACTGTATCTTAAAATACACCGCGAAAGTTCTTAGTATCGCGGATAATTTAGTTGTTAAAAATGTTTCAGTATATTTCTGATGTCAACGACCTTTCTTTTTCGTTGTTTATATGTGCTCTGTTCACAGACACGTTCCGGTTTCTCCGCTCAAGGTACTGTTTAGATTTAACGTCGTTTTCTGTAATTTATATATTTTATAAGACGTTTATCTTTTTGCTTCTTGCTCCTCATTGTTAAAACTGAATTCACGC
Source organism: Limulus polyphemus (assembly GCF_000517525.1). NCBI lineage: Eukaryota > Metazoa > Arthropoda > Merostomata > Xiphosura > Limulidae > Limulus > Limulus polyphemus. Next base: position 185,255 of record NW_013666459.1, read on the forward strand.
ATTGCTTTAAACTAAAATTCGCTTAACTTCAAATAAAGTTATATCAATGATGCCGTGTACCTAAAATTGCCTTGATGTTTGTTATAAAAATAGAAGGAATTGTTCATTACATCCGACGCGGAAATATCGTTTCCTGATGTTTTGCTATGTTATGATACAAACAGTTACGTGAATATATATTTTAAAACCTAAATATATCTTCGGCCAGTATTTGATAACAAATTCACACTTCAGTTGACTGAATACAGCCTGACTAAATCACTTAAGTATTGTCTATAAGGTTTTTTCACGAAAGCACTTTAATCAATATAAACAAACGTTAAAACTCAAGCAAGGAATGTTTTGTACACATGAAAATTTAACTCAGCATCTCACTCTAAAGATTATCCATTATGTGCGTGTGTATGTATTAACATCCAACACTCACAGTTGGCTGGCTCGATTACCGTATTTTTAGCCGCGGCATAACGGCTAATAGAACGGCTCTTTTTTCTTTTCTTTTTTTCAAGTACAAACTTTTAGCTCATAGTTCCGTAATCTCTTGACAGAATTGAGATATATTTCAAATAAATCAGGAGGTGAAAA
>NW_013666459.1:186001-189450 GCF_000517525.1 Limulus polyphemus
TAGTAGATCCTGACGAGTAATAAAATTGAATCGGATATACGAGCGCCCCACGCTTGTTATTGCTAGACGCAAAAAATATAGACTAATAAAAGGGGGGGGGGGAAAGGTCTCATAGATTAATTTACTCCATTCCTGCCTAAAAGAATTTCAAGTGCCGCGGTTATTGAGGGTCCCCTCTTGTTTTCTATTGTAACTTATTGTAACTGGAAACTGTCCGATGCGTACATGGGCTATTTAGTTTTAGGATTATCTCCCTAGAAGGGAGATAAAAACACCCTGAAATAGGGCACTCTTCTACTTTTTTTATGCTTTTGGTTTCCATCATCCAGAGTTGGCTGGTTCGATGGCCGTGGTGTTTTCTAAAGTAACTGGAAACTGACCGACAGTGTACATCGACTACTTGGTTTAGAATTATTACCCGAGAAGGGACATAAAAAAGATACCTGAAATAAGGCATATTTACACATTTTTATAGACGTTTGGCTTTGAATTTAAAGAAATTAGTACTTAATTAATTAAAGGAGTTAATTATTACTTTCCACAAAGCATGGTATGCAATTAGCATCTCAAGAAGTCATCAGGGGTTTAATAACAAAATAGAATAAAAAGGGAAACATTGTTCATTATACAATTTTTGGTTCCTTAACGGGTACCCTCAGCTAGTAGTTATAAACGAGAAAATAATGTATCTATTACAAACCATTTGAAGCAATGATATAACAAGCAAACAGTTTTAAAACGACTATTTGGCACTTGGTAAAGTTATATATCTTTATTGTATACTTGAATGCGTTTTTGTTTTTTAATATTACATAACCATTTGATATATAGCATGTGTGACGGTTATTAGTGTCTAAACGAAGACCGGACACGAAGAGGCATTTATAAAAATGACAAAAGAACGCCCTAAACTTTAGATAATGACGTTCGTCTTCAGGGGTACGTCTACACTAAAACACATCAACAACTCAAAAGGTACTGAAGAAAATAACGTAACTTAATTCGATAAAGTATAAAAAGGATGAGTGTCGATGTATTCCTATAGTCAATAATGACTCGACAAGGAATTTCCCTCAAGCTTTTCCTTCAACATCATCTTATGGTGTTTTTTCTTTTAATGAAGATATGTTGTTCTATTCTGTGCTTTTAGAGTTGTTACTATGTTATAAAAACAGACACACTGGAAGACTTACACCGAAAAGAAGAAACTAAAACCAGTAATATTTTATGTAAAGCTCAGACCATAATAAGACAATTTTTATTAAACGGAAAACATTTCGGAAGATTTCAGTTTATTGAGCATCCATAAGAAATATATGAAACTAATAATTGTACGTAAGTTATACGTAATTTTAGATTTTTTTATAAGTGAGTCTTGTCAAATCTGATTTTCTTATAGTCCCGAAACTCGAACGAATTATCTCTTAACCAGGTAATGGAAATATTCTGTTTTTAGTTTCTGGAAAGCTTTTAAGTCCTATAAAAATGTGAAGAAGTTTTATCCACCGATCGCTTCTATTCGGATCTTGGCTGGTTGCACGAAAAGTATGCTATAGATATATTTATTTTATTTTTTATTTTTGAAATAACGCTACAAACTTCAATAAGAACAGAATATTTTAATGCATAAGACAAGAGTTACAGAGAAGAAAACACCGAGTAAAGTGATACTCTCATTCTTTCTCTTTTCAAGTCAATGGCACAGCCCTCTCTCTATATTTCGCTGAAAAAGTCAGGATATCCGGAAATCTGGAGGTTATCTATTGAAGCGGCTTCAGATCTTTTCTTTGATAAGTTCCCTGGGCGCTTGTCTGTTAAAACTCTTGTTCGCACACAAAGAGGGCTTTCCACGCTATCTTCCTATTTCTTCTTGCTCACCCGCCGGGTTCTTTTTCCTCTTTGGCTTGAAGGGCACTTTCATCATGAAGAGAGCATACAATCGACCATCTGGGCAAAGCACTGTTCAGGGAGAACTGAGTGAGCAGGGACAGCATTATGTCCTCATCTTCACGTGACAGCTGTGGAGGGAGGGTTTACGAGTAGCCCTACTAACGGCCTGGCATGAGTTCTCACTCCATTGCAACTTTTCTATCCCAAAAGACCTATTGCCTCACGTGCAGAAATAATTTCAGTGGGAAAGTGAGCCTCGCATTAGGTACCTTTTAGCTTATTATGGCTTTCAGGAACCTTCTACTCTGACTTAAGTATTTTCAATCAAGCACTTACTAACTAATAATTTGTTATGACCAGAGAAAAAACATTTAATAAAAAATACATAAATTATTGAAATTCGTTTAAGAAACAAACCTTTATGCATTCTAAAGCTGTAATTGATATTTTATTTTGAAACAGATATCAACTGATCATCAGTGCTAACCATATGGATATACACATGCACAATATAAACCATCATAAATGTGTATCTCGAATATATCGAATAGTTATGTTAAGAGAAACCCTTGTCTTATGATTCGAAACATATAATAATTGTTAGAACTCGCCCTTGTCTTATGATTCGAAACATATAATAATTATTAGAACTTGCCCTTGTCTTATGATTCGAAACATGTAATAATTGTTAGAACTCGCCCTTGTCTTATGATTCGAAACATGTAATAATTGTTAGAACTCTGAGTTCTAACAATTATTATATGTTTCGAATCATAAGACAAGGGCGAGTTCTAACAATTATTACATGTTTCGAATCATAAGACAAGGGCGAGTTCTAACAATTATTACATGTTTCGAATCATAAGACAAGGGCAAGTTCTAACAATTATTACATGTTTCGAATCATAAGACAAGGGCGAGTTCTAACAATTATTACATGTTTCGAATCATAAGACAAGGGCACTCATTCTCGTACTTCGAGCTTTATTCTTAAGAAGAGCTATATTATTTTAAAAATGACTTAGGTCAAGAAAACCGGGTACAACTTTCCTTTATCGAGTGACACTAATAATTACCATGACTACGAGTATCACGCCTAGAAATTAGTTATATTATTTTAATGACAAACTTAGAAAAACGTTCAATCGCAAGTGAATATTTTACAATTGGTAAAAAAACAACAGTTGCTGATTTTATTTCAGGGGGTAGTTTTGTTGAGAAGCTTTTATTCAATGTAAACATGTAAGCCCTAGAACTGTAATATATGACTAACACAATTTTCTAACAGTAACATCGTGTAAAGAGTTTCCCACTTAATTTTATTAATATCTTACATAAAAAAAGAAAAATCTCTTTCATGAAAACTAAGTTGTTGACTAAAACGCAATTAGTTTACCTGTGTGCGATATTTCTACGATGTTGTACATATATATGGCATCACAACAACAAATTACAAGCAAACACAACATGCTAGAAAAAATTTTGAGAAAACTAGTTCCCTTTCAGAAAGATGAACTATTTGGGTGATGCCGATCTATTTTTAAGTTGGTTTGTTTGTT
>NW_013666459.1:190450-207360 GCF_000517525.1 Limulus polyphemus
GTAAGACTAGAGGAAAGGCAGCTAGTCATCACCACCCACCGCCAACTCTTGGGCTCATCCTTTACCAACGAATAGTGGGATTGAACGTCACATTATAACGCCCCCACGGCTCATATTTGGTGTGACGAGGATGCGAATCCGCGACCCACAGATTGCGATTCGAGCGCCCTAACCACCTGGCCATACCGGTCGCAAAAAATAGTGGAATAAAAACGTTTTAAGTAGGACACGTATCAATGAATATGCGAGCTCTCCTCACCAGTAACTGAACAAGTGATTTCTTGAACTATTGTATATATATGTGGTATTATCAGACACATTGATTTACCTTTGGGGTAGTAATTGCAAATAACAGGAGGAATGGTTGGGAAAGATATTACGGGGCTAAACTGAAATTATCTGACTTGGACTAAGTTTGAAGCAAGAAAAAGGACTGAAAATAACGTTAAAACAAAGTGAAAATAATTTTTATTTGTTCAAAAACAATCAAAGCAAATAAATGCACTGGACAACGGACAGCAGTTATAGATAAAAGAGGATTGAAATATCTATCTTATTATGAAGAGATTCTGTTCTAAACTGGGAGAATATGTCATTATTTATGTGAAAACAATAATGTGCAGGCGCTTTCCCAAGTGAGAGTAAGGAGGACATAACTTCCAGACACTTCTAGCTTTAGACAAGGGTGTGTCACAAAAGACAGTAGATATAAGATCAAGACTAGTTTTCCACCAATGTCCGTGCATGAAAGCCCAAAAATATTTAAGTGTATATCTAGAAATTGAAATAAAGTTCCACATAAAGCAGGTTTCTTAAATGTGAAAGTACTTTAAAAGCACATATATCTGATTTTTTTAAATTTAGTATATTAAACAATTTACCTTTCTAAGCTAAGAAGAGAATGAAATATATTACTTTTATAAGTACCGTACCAAATCTTATCTTTCCTTGTTTGGAAAGTATCCCGTAGTATTTTCATTTTTCACAATAAATTTTCTACCCTCAGATTTGAACCTGAGATCTCTCTCTCACACACACACCTAGAGTGCTCTACCAACTAAGCTAAATAGCAAATTTCCTAACCTTTGCTAGTAAGGTACCTTTTTAACCACTCAAACTAATACATTTTCCCTCTTTCTCAAGAACTAGGCCTAACTTCAGGGTCATGGTAAGACCACTAATTGGGCGCGAATGTGGTGTTTTTTGTTTTTTTTTCTATTATATATTTTCTCACTTCAGAGTTTAACCTGAGACCTTTCGCACACCAAGCAAATACTTTACTAACTGAGCTAAAGGGTTAGCTCCCTAGAGCTTGCTAGTAAAGCGCTTTTGAACGACTCAAATTACTAGTCCCTAACCTTAAATTTTGAAACCAATAACAAAATCAAAACTGTAAATCAGTCATATTCTTGTAGTACCTTATTTTTTGCACCTGATAAAACACACAATACGACAAATAAAACATTTTCACAATAGCTAAATTCATTTCATACAGAATCACAAAAATTAATAATCATGTCTTTACAATATAATATAAAATATTAAATTAAACATAAATACCCTTTACAGGACAGCATACACTACCATTTAACACGGATTCAGTATTACAATATTACACAGTAACATATCAATTCCGTTTAACACTGATCATCAGAAAACATAGACTTCATAGAAAAATTAAGATAAGGCAAGCCATTTATTTCAAGTAGCATGTACTCTTTTACCTTGCTTTTTATTTTACATGTTAAATTATAAGTTCTAAGTTTTCATGTTGTAACATATTTAAATACAAATTTAATACAGACCAGTAATATTTACCAGGTGTTACTTTTACCTCAGACTACACACTCAGAGTCCGCAGTATATGCATTTTAATTGAACCTTTTGATGAAATATAAGTAAGAAAATAGTAAAAAAACTGCATGCTCACAAAATACTTTAATTTGTTTGATTAACAATATAAAATCATGATAACATTTTAACAAAGGGTACACCAAATTCATTTTCGTCATGATACATAAGCTATCTATTGTATGTGGATTTTTACTTTTTACAGACATTCTACTTTCACATGCTCATGATTACCTTGATTCAATCTAATTAAACATATTCTTTGCTAGTCTTACCAAAAACACCAGCTGAAAACATGATTTTCCTTATATGTAGTATTAGGTCATCTATTACTTTCATATCTTCAATAAAAATCCGCAACCAGTGAAATATTTCAGTGTTGGAATTGAAAACATTATCTCTCTCTCACCAGCATTAATGAAAAAACTTGGTGCACCTTATCTTCCAATAATTCTTTACAGGTCAATAATTGTAGTTTATTTCATATATTAATGCATTAACATTCAAATCAAATCCTTTATTTTCATTCATATTTTACTTGTTCTACTGTGTTAGTAATTGAGTTGTATCATACAACTCACTTTATGTAACATCCATATAGCCATGCAACATCACTAAGATATATATATATACATATATTACCATATATATCAATGTTACATATGTACTAGTAACATTAGACGAACTGCCTCATGTAAAAGCTCTGTTTCCAAAATAACCACAATGGGCTTATCCTGCTTACATCACCGACAAATTCCAAACTAAGACTTTTCAGCTAAAATTCCTTCAGTCAGCATTAACATTTACGCTGTCTACTACACTAAACTTCAACACAAACTAAGTACAAAATTCTACAGTAATATATACACTGACTCTCCTTGACAGCCAACGGCAGTAGTTGAGCTAAAATTATGTTGAACCACCACTCATTACAAAAAGGTAAACAGGCAAAATCCATTGAAACAAGAACTTTTTTTCACTTAAAACATAACAGTCTGATTCATATTCTTTACTGTGAAACAACAACCCTCGCTGCACACATGAAGGTTATATATATATATATATATATATATATACTTGTGTGTACATGCTACGTAAACTTTACACAAACAAGCTCAAGTAGCTTCTTGCACAAAATGTTCCTCTCAAACATTGCTACCCGAGCGCCCAGAGAGCAAGCATCACAACATATTTTTAGCTTTCAGATATATTAATAATCCGTGTGATCACTTACAGTCCCGATAACTATACGTTTTCTAGGTGTTACAAACAATAATATCTACTGTTTTAGCTATGTATCTAGTGAGTATTGTACAGTCTGACTCCTCTCAGATACCTAGATAAATACTTCCAACACCTTACTCTTAATTGGGTGAGTCAAGATGATACAAGAATATACTCTAAATATCCCTTGTCTTATAAGTCCAAATTATTTGTTCCTGGTCTAGCCAGTGTGTAAGAGATTCATCAATGTTGTAAGACCTCAGCTTGTTAAATATGTTTACACAAACGAAAAAAACGACAGTAGCTCACAGTTTGATGGATACAGTTGCTGGAGAAGAAGATAAGGGCCTGCTCAGTCAGACCCAAGCTGATGTTGGCATGTATCAAAGCCGCACTCAATCTCCATATTTAAAGATTTGTTCTTTATCATAATATCTCTTTTGTATTATGGTTGTCTTTCCTAACTGTTGACATGCAAACTAATGTGCATCGACTATTGCAGATTTTAACACTCCGCATATTCTTGTAAATGCTGTGGCACATTTATGATAAGACCATACTTTACATCATGTGTACAGGGATCTGGTTATGTTGCCAAACATAAGTACAGTTTGTGATATCCCATCATGACATATGGAAAGTTGTTACATTCCAGTTGGTTCTGTTGTAATTAATAAACTCCGAGAGCATTGCTTGATAATTTGCATTGCTCATTCTGCTGTGCAATTAGACTAAGGTGGTAAGGTGAAGTGTACAGCTTTATTACATCCAGCACGTTACTCACTCAGAGAATAGCCAGCTGTTGAAATAAGCTTCCTGATCCATGTGACTTTCTACAGATGAATCAAATCATGATATTCAGTGTTTCACCAATATACCAGTGGCAGACTGCAGTAAAGTATAAGTTTAGGCCCGCTTGGTGAAGTAACATGTCACGTTCATCACATATAGATTACCTTATTTCGTTTCTGCGAGAGGACTAGTGATATCCAGAACTTTTCTGTACAGAGGTGAACCAACAACTATCTTATAAAGCTTTAAGTTTCTAAGCTAGATTTTCTTCTAGGCAAAACAGAATGTACAATTTTTAAATCAAGATCTCAACAAGAATTTGGCCAGTAGAACTGCCATCGTACTATAGAACAAGTGTGTAACATTCTGGTGGCCTTCAGTCCTTGCATTATGCAAAGTCCGAATTATCCCCTGTCTAAGGGTTCTAGGGACAACTAACTGCAATACACATTAAAAACCATATCTAAGTGGTTTATAACAACAGTACAGCTCAAATAGCTTGGGCTTCATTAGTTTGATGGAGCCAGAGCCGCAGCCACAGCTTCTCAGTGACCCTTCTTTATCTATTGAGCAGTTAAGAAGAACAAGTAGTTTTGTTTATCATTTTGTGATGTCTAGGTAGAAGCATCATCAGCATTTGCTGTGGCATAAACATCTTTGGAGAGCCAAGGTATCTCTGCTCCCTCATTTTTATTCAGTGCTAAGATGTATCAGCAGCTGACATACTCTTGGTGCAATATGAGCTCGATACAATGAAAGCACTCTAGAAGGGTGATCTGAAAACACTACAGCCATTGCAGCTGCAGACTTTTTCTCTTGCCACCTGTTCATGGAAATGGCAAAGATTATCAGTGGTTATTGTTTTTTATGAGACCCCTCTTTCGAGTTTTAAACTCAGCTCCACAGAGAGCTCAGTTCTACACTGAGTCAAAACTTTGATTCAACCCAGCCATTACTTTATCATAATCCGTAAATTGCTCCTTATTCAAATGCTTTGTCTAGTCAGGTGCTGGACTGTCCAAATTCAACCTAAGACATTGCTCTACTTGTCCTTGAATGCAGCCATTCCAAGTAGTAACCTGCTTGAATCGCTTCAAGAAACAGCCTAAATGTTTTTGATCACACTCTTAAAGGTTGGGAGAGAAATCTGCTTAACCTCAATCACAGGGGCCTGTTGGGTCAATAGCAGTACTGCTCTCATGGAGTCTCAGACAATATCATGCTGAAACTTCCTAAACATTGGTGATATGGAGTAGTAGATGTTATCAGGAATCAGTTCATTTTAAGGTTAGGTTCCTGATACTGGGCCATAGAGCAGTAAATTGTCATGAGCAGCCTATTAATGGGATCTGCATGACCACAGGGTTATCCACGATCCATGGTCACACTAAATGGATGCTTCCCATCACAAAGACACATACGACTACCCCGTGGATCATCATCTTCACCTGGGTCACACTTTCTGGCAAGTACTTGAAAGTCTTTTAGAGACCATTCAATTCGATCTCAGACTCACCAGATCAAAAGTCATCACAATGGCCCTCAGACGACTGTGCTTCTTGTGCATCAAATTTGATTTTCAAGGGTAGACCTCAATCAGCAGCTCTGGAGGCTCCAGGCTGTAGCAGTTCCCCTTCCTTAGTCTGTGGCTACAACAAGATTACAATTGTGGACCTTTGCAGCAGCATTAACTGTCCAACTTTCATGTGGCAGATGCCATTTCTCATTTGAAAATATCTAAACTTAACGTACATAAGATATAAAAAGAACACAATAACAAAGCCCTTGGTCACGGCATTAACATTTTTCTTTACTACCTTACTCTCTAGTATTCTTTGATACACTGATTTACCTTTTGGACAGTAACTGCAAATAACAACAAGTATGGCCATGAATTCTATAATGCTGTTAAAATGAATCTTTCTGATTCTGACTGAGTTTGTAGCAAAACATAGACTAGACACTATGTCAAAATAAAGTAAAAATCAACCTTTATTTATTCCAAGCCAATCAAAGCAACCGACTGCACTAGGTAATGGACGATGCTTCTAGATAATAGAAAGTGAGGTTTTAATTCTCTATTTTCTCTGAAGAAGTTATGTTTCAGACTCAGAGAGTATGACATTATTACATACACAAAAATAATAAGACGTCACCCTTTTCAGGGTGAAGATGCTATCCACGGCACTGTTTGTCCTCAGTGAAAGTAAGTAAGAGATATCATCTAGACATTTCTAAACCTAGACAGGGTAATCTAACTAGAGCAAGTAAACAAACAACAACAACAAACAAACTTGGTTCCACCTATGTTTTTCGCGAGAAAGCCCAAAAATATCTAAGTGGGGTGAAAACCCTGGCATGTGCAACAGGCACATAGTAAGGTCATTACTGCACGAGGTGAATGTCTTATATTTGAAAGTATGCAAATGCTCTAAAATTGTGTATATCTAAAAAATTAAATACTGAAATTCAAGTAAACTAAACAGTTTACCCTTTTAACCAAATAGAGAAAGAAACTATGATACTTTTGCAAAAACCACACATATATACCCTTTAGCAAGCACAAAAATGACCTCAAGTTGACATACTTAATTGACTGCATGTCTGCTCCACCTCTATGCAGTGATGAACCATTACAAAATCAGGTTAAGAAAACTGCCCAGCATAGTTCCATCTTATGTCTCTACAAAACGTCCATCATCCACGGCAATTTTGAATCCTTCCGAATTGTTCAGAGGAAAAATGTGTGAAAGAATATGTTTGTTCAGTTTCAACTACTCGTTTTGTGTGAACCAGGTTTTGTGGTGGACATCCTTTTTTGTCACTGACTGGCCTAATTTCATAACATGGAAGGCACTGTTTCGCAGGCAAAGAAAGTCATAATGATCACCTTTGCTGAATTGTTATAATGATTTATCAATGGACAAAAATGGAATAGATTTAGGAAAATGGACATACATGTATTACTGTCACGTTCTTGGTATCTTCTTAGAGGATGAAGTACTTTGCAATTTTGTAAAATAATAAACTTGGCTTTACAAAAATAATTTATATACCTTTAATACTTATTTCCACTGTTTATTTTAATAGGAAGACATTTTTTGCGTTATTTTAATGAAGGAAAATAAAAAATAAAAGACAAATCAATGTTTGTGTAGACAGTTCCTGCTAGGAAGTTGGTCTACTTTCCGTATTTTCTAAAAATATACTGATACGTATCCTTTTTTTTTTTCTGTAGCATCAAGCACATATATTTTTGTGTAATCTGCCTAAATAACTAATGGTCCTACAACTTTTTTTTCAAAGTATGCTGAGAAAGTTAAACTGCAAGTCGTAAATATAGAATACAGGGGTTGATTACGTTATTTTAACGATTTTTAAGCCTCACCAGGTTATTACAGTCCATGTTGCCACGTCTGGTCATGCTTTGTCTGACGACCACGTGTCTTGACAATAGCTCTGCAGCGTAGATTCCATTACAAAAAAGACTCAGTTGTAAAGTTGTCATGTCTAAAGCCCACCCCTCCTACCTAGTGCTTTCCATAAGCTATCTACTTTATGAAAACGATGGTTTCCTAGTGCCTGTTTCAATAGTTTGATCACACAGAAACCCGTAAGTACTGTGTCCAGTGACTTGACCAGAGTATCTTCATAAGAAATAACATAAATACTGATTTCATTCTCCAGCTGTTTGAAGTATGCAGTAGTTGAACGTATATTTCGTGAAAGCAACTTGTGTACACGGAACTTGAGGCGTTTTTCAAGATGAAGATCCTTCTTAATTTTGTTCCATACTGTTTCCTGGGACAAGTGGACGGCTTTTTACTACTGACCTGTTCAAAAACGTCGCACTTTACTTACAACCGACGTCTATTCCTGGATGGTTCTGGTGACCCAAGTTGATCCACATTCTATTGTTTTCCAATGCCATTAAGTTCAAAGGATGTCTCCATCTTCAAAATTCTATATCCCTGATCTGAAAACGTCTCTCTGATCTGAGTGTATGAATATTTTGCGTCGTAAAGGTTGTTAAATACTCTTACTAAAAGCAATGCATTTTTGGTAGTATCACACTATCTAAGAAACGCCAAACAATCAAAATGTAGTTCTGAAGTATTCCGTTTTAGCACATCTTTATATTGGTTGTGGTTGCCACGTGACTTGGTGATTTGCACACTCAAAATAATTTTAATATAACATATTCAACCCTTCGTATTTGTTATATTAATATTCATCTTTTTTCAAATAAAGAAACTAAAACTGCATTCCAATGTTAAGTTTGTCGTAATCAAAATTAAAAAAAAAAGCCGCAAAAAGGAATCATACAGTTTAACACATCAAAAACAATACTTATAAAATCGCGAATACATACTAAAAATTTACATAGTCACCAGTTCATTTTTGATATATTTAGGCATTTCGTACATGAACAATGGATGATAGTTGCCAAGTCGTATTATTACGAGGAAGATGATTTCTTTAACTTGCAAATTATTGGTCAACAGCACCCACTTAAATACTGTAAAGGCTAAGAAGGTTAAATGGTATGGCAACTTGGTTTTCGAGTTTCCATACAATTTAGTTCGTTTTATAAGATATAGATTTTTGTTTTTTTCATGCAAAACTACACAATGGGTTACTTGCGCTCAGTCTTCCGCGGGAAATCAAACACCGAATTTTAACGCTGTATATCCGTAAACTTCCCGCTGTTCCACCGGAAGAAATATATAATATGTTTGTTTGTTGTTAAACGCAAAGCTACACAATGAACTATCTGTACTATGTAGAAAAATTATATTACAAGTTTGTGAACATATTGATTTGTAAAGTGAATATACTAACGACACCAGAACTCACTCTTAAAAATTTTCCTGTGCAATAAGGAAGAAGAAAAATCTTATACCGAATTATAGGAAAACTTATAAGATTTATATTAATTCTAAATACCCGTAGGCGCTCAATAGCACGTGCTTCTTCCAGCTTTGTCAGTTATAAGACAGCTATGTAATTCTTTTCAAAAAATCTGTAATATTATAAGATGTTATAAGATTTCCACAGAGTAAGGCGGTAGAGTTGGCCAAGATTTATGAGAAAGTTAAGGCGGGCCGACTTCTAAAAGAGTTTTATAGTTAATCTTTCTTAACTCAGTTTACAATCCATGTTGATAGCTTTACTTTGCATATACGAAGTTCTATGAGAGGCTATAGTTTGTGACTGTTTTTACTCCTGTTTATATAAGCTTAATTTGCATTAATTGTTTATTAACTAATGATAACTTCAATAACTAATTTACTTTAAATATTCAGTAAAGAGGTAAACGGAAGGAAACAAAGATCACAGAATATGTTAAGGACGTAAAAAATTAGAAGTTACACGAGGCATCAAGCTATAAATATAAACTTTTCTTAATAAATGGCTGAATGCTAAGTGAAGCTATTTAGAATAATGTTAGCTCTAACGATGTGTGTAAGTCATTAACAGGTAGGCAGTCTTTTATGAGAATGCAAAGTTCAAGGTCTGAAGATTATGTACTAATAATGGAGAAATCTTTATATGAAATGTTCTGACCTATGGTTTCAACAGTTGAACAAACTTCTACCCTCAAGTTCAGTCCAGACACATATATACACGTAGCTTTCATATTAAACACTTCTTACATTATTTGTTGTTTAAAGCATTATTAAGCTAAGAACACTTAAAATATCTTCTCTATCTTTCCACATCGCACATTTATCATCGCTTCTTGTTAGAAAAAGTGAGTAATTGGTTCAGTTTGATTCTCTTTCTCTGGTTATGTGGTAAAACATTTTTCAAAATGTTATATGGTGTGAGATATTATTGGGATTACGGCCGAAAATGTCGTTAACAACGAGTTACTCAACTGATGAAACGATTAATTATAATGACGAAAGAAAAGTATATTTAATAAGCTATACTGCTGGTCAGGCCGATTTTGAGTCTCGCTCTAAGTACGTTAATTCTGATCAGAAGTTATTATTATTATTAAACCTATTTAGTTTAAAATCTGAATCTTACCGAAAGCGATTGACGATCGTAACCCAAAGTTCAATCACGTAACCACGAGTAGATTTCTGGATAATTGTACAACAGCTTTCAATATATCTGAAGTGTGAGTACACAAATACGAACATGCACGTCCACTTCCTCTCATTGTTTGTTTATTTTGTTTTTTAACGCAAAACTGCACAATGGGCTACCTGTGTTTTATTGGCTGCAGGGATCGAACCTCTTATTTCAACGTTGTAAGTCCTTAAATGATTTTACAATTTATCTTATAATTTAATAGCATAATAAGGTTTATAACTACTGTACTATATTTAATAACTTTGTACAAAAAAATACTGTTATGTTGGTTCTCAGTACCGCTTATTGGATGAAATTAATCCCTGCTTCTAACATTTAATAATCTTCATTTACAGGAAAAAACAAAACACAAAAGCACTTTAGTGATACGTAGGACCTGTTTCTCACATGACCATGACTGTAAACATAGGGACGATAGTGTTTGTTTACATGTTGTTGTTGTTGTTTTTCTATCAGAAAGCACCTTATCAAAAGTTACAGAGATTTTGATATGGCTTCTGATGTAAGTCTTAAATTACAATCTCAAATATACAAACAATCATACACAGGCATATCTTTAGTACGCTTGTCTCTTGAGTAACCTTTCGAGTTGTTGTCGGTTTGAAACCAATATGTACCCTTCGACCTCTAGCCTTGAGATTAAAATGTTTGATAACTCTGATTGCACGAAATAAAGCTTATTTTATTACCTAAGACATTTATTTTAAGATTTTTATAAAGTATTTCTTTGTTTTCACTCTGCTGGTATTCTAAAATAACACATTATGGTTATTTTGTACGGTTATTGTTTTCAAAGAATTTTTTTTATCTACTCCTTAAAAGCTATGTTTTTTTGCTCATGCTGTTCCATCATTGGTTTTATTTGCCTGATATATATATATATATTCCTATTTCGTTTCTCAAAAACCGTTAGACGCTATTGATGTACGAAATTATTTATTTAAAAAACTATTTTACGAGACCAAAACAAACTTCTAAGTATCATGATACTTTATTGGACATACCAAAAATTCAAAAGCGCACTATTTTTTGAATTATTTGTATTGGTTTGTTTGAAATTAAGAACACAGCTATACCATGGGCTATTGTGCTCTGCCCACCACGGGTATCGAAACCCGGTTTGTAGCATTGTAAGTCCGCAGACATGCCGCTGTGCCACTGGAGGGCATTTTAATACATTTCGTACTACGAGTTAATAAATTTGATCTTTAATATGATTTTTTTTATAGATTCGTTGAAAATGAATAGTCTTAACTTCCAAAGTGAGGATGTGAAACTCACAGTGACGATTTTGAAAATTGTATTTAATTGTAGTTCTTAATTTTTTTTTGCATTAATAATTATATTTTAAATTTCTAAATTTCACTTTTATTATTTTCAAGAATGTGTATCCTATAAGTTTAGTTTATTTTATAAACTAAACTTATTAACTATTTATGTTAATAAATTGTTAAACTTAAAATTATACATATTGATATTTCTTTTCATCTTAGGGCTAATATTTACACGGTTGATAACATTGTTTTTAAGAATTATTCAAATTTTTCGTTTCTTTCTCACAGTCTCCTCTGTTTTCCAGTCCTGTATAACATTTAAAGAATTTTTTAATCATATTTTTTTTCTCCTTTTTCCGGATTGTTTGTTTGTCGTTAAGCGCAAAGCTATACAATGGCTATTTGCACTGTGCCAAACGCAATTTTCTACCTCTAATATTTAGCTCTATACTTCCTCAAGGTTACAGCAGAGCCACCGGGGGGGGGGGGGGTCTCCAGTCTTGTTGCTGGTTTGGACTGAATTCCTAAATGAATCACGTTCCAACATCTCCATACATACACACGTGACACGTGCGCGCATATAATAAATAAGTATACATATATGGACTTGTATTTGTACTGTTGTTCGCTAGTCACTAGAACTTTTTGTTCATAACTGCAATTAAATTACTTTGACTGTAAATTAAACTTTATTTAAAGGAATCCACAATTTAACCAATCACGTTCTTCCTTTCATAGTTCTCTAACAAATTTATTAGATGAAATTGTGAAGTGTTAAACCTGATCATAGCGATGGTGTGAATTTATTTATTATCGAGAAACCAGTAAGTATTGTGATCAAAGCATGATTTATGTATCTGGCTAGAAAAATATAGCAATTAACTAATTACATAAATAAACAGTACATTCGACGTATTACAAATATTTTATGGTTTCAAAGCACTTGAAGGAAATTTTCTTGTAATAACAGTATATTTTAAAGAAATAAACTTGTCACAAAAAAGTGATAAAACTTTTGACAGCAGAAACGCTAGAAGCGTCGCTAGGCACTGGCGCACGGGACTCGTGCCCCGATTCTGTTTGACAGTGCCTCGAAACCCCAGTTGATGTCTTGAAAATCACAATAGAAAACCATGATCGATATCATACTGAGACGCCGAAAATTCCTGCGCTTGTAAGCCCAAGTCTCGAATGTTTTAAACACCTGGCGACGCCTCTGGGGAGAGCTATATATATATTGTAAGAATTCTTTAAACATATGTATGGCAAAATCTGTGTGCACTTTCTCCACTGTAAAAAATGAGCCAGAGAATGATAAATGGCAAACAGTTATTGTCTTTTTGTTCTCGTGTTGATTTTATCACGTCTGTCATAACTGCCATAAAGATTATTTTATCAAAAAAATTAAACCTCAATAATTTTTCTGATATTCTAGGCTCTCTGTTAAGTATTACTAAGGTTTTATCATATTTATAGTTTGGATACAAATATAACTTATGGCCTCACTGCAAAGTTAGTGTGCATTTATTTTTTAGATCCGAGCATACGTGAATGGCATAACTGAAGATACTGAGTAGAAAATAAATAGCCCTCCTTTGATCGATATTATCATTCTGCCAAGCGTTTGTTTCAGGAGACATCCTATGGAACAGCCAACAAGCGTAAAACCGTTAAGAATTGTTTTAAAACATTTATGTAATGGACATGGAATTTTCCATATTATTTATTCTATCCAGGAGAAACAGTTTCTCAATGCTGTGCATTCTTAGAGCATTAGTGCTCTGTGTCTCATACTTGCAGTATGTTGTGTTGATTTTATTTAAAACAAATTAAGTTTTATAGATCTTTTTAAGTTTGTTTTATTTAATGTCAGGTCTTGGTACGTCGTTTTTAAACCATAAAATAAACTGAGATCAGAATATTAAAATATTAGATTTATTAATTTATTAAACAAAATTTGAAACACTAAATCCACATAGATATAAATACATTCCCTATGGACTTCTAACTTTATTTCTTATTGATTTCACTGCGTGGTCAAATGTATGTAATAGACTACTTATAAAACTTAGAAATAAGGAGCAGTTAATGTGTTATACAGTTAGTATACAAATATGTGTTTACTATTGAGTACTCGCCTGAGAAACATTAACGTTTTTACTAAATATTGCAGATCAAAATCTACATAAATTTGTGCCTTTCTTACTCAAAGTTGGGGAAAGCTTTTACCAGTATTTGTAGATTATTTTGTTTTAAGCATACCATTTCTGTTTTAAGATATTGTAGCACCAACGAAACACAAACACAACTTTTTTTGTTGCACAATCAAAAATTAAATAAAACTATATTTATTTTGGCAATATTTCACTGTCATCATTAGTCACTCCTGTTGTAATTATAAGTTGTAATTAAAGTTAGGTCGTGCATGAAAAAAACGTTGTTTTTACGTGTTTCATAGAACTTGTGCACAAGACTGTCACAACGTAAATCTCAGTTTTCATATTTCAGTATTTTGCATCAGTTTTTGTAGCTTGTTAAACCAGAGAAAGAAGTGTTTCATTAATATTTTGTGTAAGTAATATGAAAGTTATTTTAAGGATTTTGTTTTTTGGATTCAGTATCTGATTTGCATAGCAAACATAATAATTAAGCATGCCAGTGACATAAATATTTAAACGTGCCAGTGACATTATCAAATGTCAATAGCGTTTTTTCCAACGTGAAACAAGAACTTCATTGTGTGAAACAAACAGCTTTTCTAGTTATTCATAAAATTCATAAACTAAAAAAAGTTTTTGTCTTGTGTGGCTAAGAAAAGGAATGGCATGAATGGACAAAATAAACGTTGTTCAGGATGGCGTGTCACTTTTTTTCTGATTGCTATTCCGTTCACTGGCTACAAATTATTTGGATGTCTGAGTAACAACACCGAGTGTTGTCTAGCCTCGTCCACGAGGTTCTTCTAGGTTAGAAGAGATGGGGCGTATACAGGGGGAACGCGCGTTTATCAACACATGCATACAGACTCACGCTGAGATCGACTCAGAGCGCAAAAGGAAGTTGAAACAGCTCAGCCAAAGGGGACACGAAATCCCCACTAGAGGGAGAAGTAATGGGAGACAGGAAAATATGTTCCAACGAAGCAGAACGTCTGTGTCATCAATTTTCTCTACTCTTAGAGCAGAAAAAAACTTCCCTTGCAGCGATGTGAAACGAGGTCTTGTCCTAGGTTTGAGACTGGGGGCGAAGGAATGAGAAAATTTCTACCTAAAATGTGAGGTGCAGCAACGTGGTGATTGACAGATCGATAGCATTGAGTACTTTTGACACTCCACGTTAATTGAAGTGCTTTGTCCTGAATCTATCTCTTCTAATTAGAGAGAGCCACGTTTATATTGTAAAGAGTAGGCCAATTTAATCATATGCATGTACAAACCGGAATTCTTAGTGTAAAATGTTCCGCGGAAATTCACGGGAAGCACCAGCTACGTACAGTTTGTTTAGAACGACTGTTTACAGGTTTTGATCAATTTTCAAGTAAATCCGTGCAACCAGTCCTGAAATCACCCAACAAACCCTTGGAGAGAGACTCTCAATTTAAAGTCGTTTTGTTAAAAATAATGGGAGAAGCTCGAAAATCCAGTAAACATCGATACATACAGATGAGATTTACTCGATAGTATTTCCTCGGAGGTATTCAGTGACATGCAAAAACATTTATTTATGTAGTAAAAGATGTTCTGTGTGAAAAGTAATGAAACATATGTATAGTAACCGGAGGCTCTATGAAAAGTAACGAAACATGTACATGTATAGTAACCGGAGGCTCTATGAAAAGTAACGAAACATGTACATGTATAGTAACCGGAGGCTCTATGAAAAGTAACGAAACATGTACATGTATAGTAACCGGATAGATACCATCCAGTATCTAACATCACATACAAATTACAGATGTTTGTGCCTACACAGAGAGAGATGGATTGAGCGACAAAAACGATTATTAGAGTCTCGTTAAACAAACCGCAACTTCTCGGAGATTACATGAATTACATTTAAATTAATTTTGTTAGTGCTGCGACATTGGAACGATAAAAACCTGTCTACAAATTCAATGTTTTTCGTTTGTAGCTTTCTATATAGAAGTTCGTGTTTGGTGTAAACTTAACTAGATTCCCCCATAGTTACTTTGACTCATCAAAGTACATTTGGATAATTTTTTCAAATATTTGAGATACCATATTTTCCTAAAGCAGTAACTTAGTTTTAACCCACCTTTCATACTCAAAGTTGGGGAATACGAAAAAACTTCCAAATGGAAGTTGAACAAATTAGTGTTGAAACTAAAAATTATCTTGGCTATGTAAGTTCACTTTAGGGACGTTTTCTATGTTATAAAAAATAAAATATTTCTGAACCTGTTAAAATTATAAGTGAAAATTGTTTATCTCTGTATATGAAAACATCTTTTTTATTGAACGCATAAAATTTCTTGTTTTACACTTGATACACACCATTTGTTTTCGAAACTTTGAAAATTGTTATAAACAAACAAATACTGTATGTACCTATGAATTATTAATAAACCTTTTAATTTAGGTACATATGAATTATTAATAAACTTTCTATGAGAATAAAAAACAACAATGTTGCAGATGCTTAAAGCACCGAAATTTACATGTGGATCGATTGCTTGATACTGCTTTAGTAAAGGATTGGCAATAGTGAGTATAAGTTATTAGGAGGATTCTCCCTGGAGCATCTATAAAAATAATTTAGGATAACATTTTTGTAGATATTCTCAAAAGTTATCATTCTTTAAACCTGGATGAAAATGGAAAAAAGGCTGTTCGCAAATTAAATTTACAGAATTAAAATATTTAAGTATTTTATCCAATGGTTATATTAATGAGTGTTAAAACTTATTTATAAGGATTCGCCGTACTATCTCGTACTAGGAAAGCTATCAGGCAATGCCGGGCTTAAAAATTAATGCAATAAATGGGGGGCCGTTTTGAGACGTAGCAAGCGAACCGTTCGTCCGATGTAAAGGTGCTCGTGCTACACGCGGCAATAAACGTCATTTTCGTTTGATGTTGGACTCACTTATTTTGCTACCGACGTTCTCGCTCGATTGAGTCCTGATTCGTGGCATTAAGTCGGTAATATTAAAATAACTGCCAAATCCGAACCATCTGTTCGATTGCTTATATATATTGAAATCGATTTTTTTGGAGGGTGCACATGAGTTTCTATACCAAATTTAATCGTAAGTGGCTTAGCTAGTTTCACAGATGACGTAGGATACCAGACAGACAGGGATTTATTGAAAAGAGAAAAATACTGTGGCAACCATTACGTAGACCAACTTAGACATAGTCGCCATTAATAGCATGAAATAACACGATATATATTCGTAGATAGAACTGACATATAAGCTTAGTGTACATGCAAATGGCAATGTTAGTTTAAAAAGGCCAAAATCAATTATATTTGATAAAGGAACTTCCTATTGCAGCTTCGATGACGAGGAACCCACTTTGAGACTAATAATGGCTGGAGACGGCTTGAATGGGTAATGAAGAAAAACTTCAATATAAGTTTAACATAACAGCAAATGATGGCAAAACCTTGTCGAAACGTTGTACATTTGCTGCTATGTTA
>NW_013666459.1:207370-208920 GCF_000517525.1 Limulus polyphemus
TAACATAGCAGCAAATGTACAACGTTTCGACAAGGTTTTGCCATCATTTGCTGTTATGTTAAACTTATATTGAAGTTTTTCTTCATTACCCATTCAAGCCGTCTCCAGCCATTATTATTCCTATTGCAGCACTTCTCAAACTGAGGTCCGCGAGGGCACTCCAGGAGGTTCGGGAAGTCATGTCTGAAATTTAAAAACATAGTTAGAAAATGATTTACAGAATTAAAATATCTTTCGTAAAATTAAATTTATATGAATAAAAACATTTAATTTTGGAATACAGCTTTTTATATACATGGAATTGGAATATTTGTCTTCAAAACAAAAAACATAGATAGGCTTGGGGGTCTTCGAAATTTTTTTTAATTAAAAGGGGTCGTCGGGTTAATTAATAGAGATTGAGAACTGCTGATCTTTTGTATAACAGATTGTGTTGTCAACACGAATCAAGAATAAAGATACACAGACGTAGAAAAATATAGTCTGCGACTTACAGATATTTGAAACAGTCAGTGATATAAACGAACACCGTGGTTGTTGTGTCAAATAAATAAATATATTCATTCATTACAAAAATATGAAATGTAAGACTAATAGAACCCCGAATAACGCACACACGTAGAATCAAATAACTAAGTTAGTCAGAAATATTTCAGAACGACGTTGTACCTTTTTAACAGCTTTACAAAGTATCACACGAATGATGACATGTAGGAACCAAATGAGAAAGGAGGGCTTTCTTTATAATTAGATTAAATATTGTTAAAATAATATTTTAGTCTTATCGTCAGAAAAAATAACAAGAAGACACAAACAAAGAAAATAAAGACAAAAATATATAAACATTTAATTACGGAAAACAACGTTATGAAAATGGGAACATGGTAAATGTAAATCTATTCTTAATCTAATGTCATTGTCTCATTCCAAATTTCAGATTTCTAAATTTAAACACAAGTCACATTTCTGGTAACACAGTCAACACTTGAATTAACATAAAATCTTCCCGATGGGAAGTGAAATATGAGGGTCGCGAGTTCGAGTTCCCGTCCCACCAAACATGCTCGTCCTTTCAGCCGTGGGGGCGTTATAAAGTGATGGTCAATCCCAATATTCGTTGGTAAAAGAGTAGTCCAAGAGTTAGCAGTGGGTGGTGATGACTAGCTGCCTTCTCTCTAGTCTTACACTGCTAAATTAGGGACGGCTAGCGCAGATAGCCCTCGTGTAGCTTTACGCGAAATTCAAAACAAACAAACAAACCAGTGTCCACTATGATGGAGCTCAAGTTTATTGTTATTACAAAAAAACAAAAACTTCGTATTTGCTCTTCCGAACTTTACTGGTAACTAATATATACAAACGTTTAGGCTATATTTTTGAAAAAGGAAAAAGCTTTACAGTTTGATTTAATTTTATGTGGCTGCAAAAAACGTTTTTCAGTAAGATTATGTTTGCTAACTGCAATGTATATGTTTGTATGTTGTTACGTATTATAATTTCGAATAGTCCGAAGCCGAGTTAACTGATAATTTAAATTTAGTAGTTAACTT
>NW_013666459.1:209326-216870 GCF_000517525.1 Limulus polyphemus
AAAGCTAGCTTATTCGCCGGAAAGCTAGCTAGCTTTGTCCTTGGCCATACACGCTAGGTTTTCCACCGTTGAAGATAGGTAATGTTTTCGTAAAAATACTAATGTCCGATGAGAATCCACTGAAGTTAAATAATTTGTAATGTTCGAGCTTTGTAAAGGTTCCTGGTCAAATATCTGAAGTTTTCCGATTAATAAGCCTTATAAAAATTACAGTTATAGTTTTCGAAGTTTATAGCACACTGATTATAGCGAACTACGAATAGACACTCTCCTTTGGCGCGTCGCGTTGGTTGTATTTATAGGCATGGGAAGGTTTTTCTAGAAAATTCAGATTACATAACAATACTGAGCTATATTTAAAAGTTTACGTATATAGATATATTGTTGATTCCTACTCTCGAAAATCTTCCACAACTTTGGAGAATAGGCGGGAGTTTCGCAATACATATCTAGCACTATAAGCTATGCATGTTTCTAAATATAAACTTAATCTAAACAATGTTCATATTAAAATAAATACATAACAACAAATTCGTTACAATGTATACATTGTGTGTATATATACTCTTTTCCAGTATATGTTTTGTCTGGTTTTGCTTTTAATGAAATACACATTTACCATATTCTTTTAACATGATATAACTAGTTAGTGTGTGTGTAAATTCACTTATTATAAGATGATTGCTACTGTCTTAGTTTTACCAGAAAATTAGAGGAGGAGAGACAACAAAGTAGATTTGTCTCCAATTTATTTTGAACTGTAAGGTTCAAAGTCATGAAATACATAAATTCAGACTCCTCTAATCTTCACAATGACAATGCATCTTGCTATTACTTTCTTCTCAACAGTCACGAAACACTTCTTTTACTGTACTGACTTTTAATTTATTATCCAAATCAACTGTTATCGTCCAAGTGACAGACATTAATTGACAGTCAACATTATTATCAGTTGATTCCAGCAGTTTCAGCCTTGCTTTGAAAATATCTTGTTCATCGCCAAGAAAACCTAATCTAATCCAATGAGTGAGGGAATAAAGTATTTAAATATATAGTTTTAAATCATTATCATCCTTAATTTTTTTTTTTTTTGACAATACAAACATCTACTATGAGAATGTTTAGCCGCGGTAATAGCTGCTCATACAATGGCTCCGAGTTTTATTTGTTTGCTTTTTTCAAATACAAACTTTTAGCTCATAGCTCCGTCATCTCTTGGCCGATTTGAGATATAATTACAATTTTGGACTCAGGAGGTCAAACCCTTTCGATTGATATATTTTATCACGTCCAAGGTTTCGTAGATTAATTTCATAAAATAATTTCAATTTGAAGGTATGCTGGTAGAGATCCTGCTGAGTAATTATATCGAATCGGGTATACAGGCGCCCCACGTTTGGTATTGCTGGCGCACAAAAATATAGCTAATAAAAAGGAGCATAAAGGTCTCGTAGATTAATTTACTCTAATCCTGCCTGAAAGAATTTCAAGTGCCACAGCTATTGAGGATTCCCTCTTGTCTTCTTTACTGCATATGTTTATTTTTTCATGATCGTTAAATACTGCTAATTTAAGGAATAAAGTATTCTATCTAAAATAAAAAAAAATTGAAAATCAACTATGCCACGTAATTTCTCAGTGCTTATTTCCCGGATTTACAACTCATTAATTAATATATAGGTGACATTCACATGCACTGCAGGAATGCTACACAGCAGTATATACTGAGCACACTTTAAGCCTACTTAGCACTTAGCCTTTAGTTTCAGCAATATATCGATATAGAAAACGTTTTTTTTTTCATTTCCGTTATTTAAATTGGTCAGATAAAAAGGACCAACTGTAAATTTAAAGAATAATTATAAACTTCACGATTTGAAATTTTAATTTATTATTATTACTGTAAGACTGGTCAAGATCGGCAAAAGCATTGACCTAGATAGGTCAGGTCGAAGCTTTCTTTCTACTGCACTTGAAGTTGAATGATATTTTCAGAGTTGCAATACTGAAAAAGAAACAAGCCTTACCGCCGATGTATGTATTATTTCTCTTTTAAACCCACATTATTTGACAAACTGATAATTTCAACAAGTTACACAAAGTAATATTGTTACGACAGCGGAAGTCACGTGACACTGCTGGTGCATTGGCGCTGGTGGCTTACGTGATGAGTTTCTCGAATGATCGGGGAAGTCAGAGTGTTTTGGAGATGCCTTCTTCGTTAGTATATAAGCCTGGCAGGGGAAAGCCAGCGTGGGATATATGAAGGAAGAGAGAGCAGTAGTTACTTTGAGTTCCATGTAATTTATGATTCTGTTAGTTTCGAGCTAGTGAGCCGTAAAGTGTGTGTCTCGCACTCGTCGAGAGCGAAGTTATCGAGATTGTGAATCGCTGTGATTTATAGCTTGTATTATAAAAGTCGTTAAGTTTAAAGTGACGAGAAACGTACTGATTGTGGAACTTCTGTGTACTAAAAGTTGTATCGAGGAAGAATAAACTGGTTTAATCAAGAAAGGACTTGTATCCCTGAAGATCCTCGGAAATAATTTCTACTGGAAACAAACAAACAAGCAGATATGTGACAATATATTACTTCTCTACGCGGAGTAGCGACAACTATGCAAATGCTTCATTATTATATTTCGGTTTCTGTTATAATTACGAAAAAATTTAAAAAACTGCATGGTGTGTAAAATGTTTATGTGTAAACAATAGCCTTACTGTCGACTTATACGAGCTGAGAAGAACTGATACTGCTTGAAACTGCAATTTCCAGCTGTTCACTGTGTGTTTTTTGAAAACAAAATGTGAAATAATTTGTTTCACATTAAAATAATAACAGTTCAGCAGTAATAATTTTAGTATAATAAATATTTTGATGTTCAAGTTCAGTGGCAAAGAATGCCGTAAAAAAGGAAAATATAAGAACAATAAAACAAAAAGTCTGAGCT
Source organism: Limulus polyphemus (assembly GCF_000517525.1). Lineage (NCBI taxonomy): Eukaryota > Metazoa > Arthropoda > Merostomata > Xiphosura > Limulidae > Limulus > Limulus polyphemus. The sequence continues at coordinate 212,278 of NW_013666459.1, forward strand.
GTGTGATTTTTGAGCTCCTACTATTTTAAATATAAACATGAAATGACTTTTGGCAGACGAGACACTGCACATGAAACTTACATATGAGCCCCCCCAGGTGGATCAGACTTACAACGCTAAAATACGGGGTTCGATTCTTCTCGGTAGACAGAACACAAATAGCCTATTGTGTAGTTTGGTGCTAAAAACAGCAGCAAAAAACAATTAACCTGTGAAGATTCTTATAAAAACAAAAAACACGATGCATAACACCAAACTATTATGTATAGAAGTACATATACTGATATCACTTCCATGCAAAGATATAAATAAACATTGAAAATAACTATTTATATAAAGCATTTTGAATGAAGATTATTGAATTTTATTGTTTTTCACTTACGTCAACCAGAATGGTTGATAGATCTAAAAATTAGTTTTTTTCATTCTTTCAAATCCCCCTTTTCATGACTAACTCAATTTAACGATGATAATTAGTAGAAAGAAAATGAATCTCTTTGTGTACATCTTTAAAATTAGTCTTAGTGTATGTATGGCGCATGTCATTCTTCTTTTTTCTCTAAACATCCCTCATCAACACTCCCCGCGAAAACCCCTATAAATAACAAATGATCCCAGCCTAGACAGGATATTGGTTCACATACAGCTACTACACCAGCCGGCGAGTTGACTGCGGTGTATTTTGAAAAACTCTCTGAAAAAAGTGACACGTACATTGTAAGTTTCCACGTCTTTGACTGGAAAAAAAAAAACAACATATGTTTTATAAGCAGAAATCACAATTTTCGTCAGTAATAATTAGAAAAATAGTGCTTTTCGACTCGTTTTGCTTATTTCGCTTGAACCGATAAAACCTAACGAAAATTAGAGAAAAGTAAAACGTTTTCTATATTAACGTATATACGAAACTTCGCTTTGAATCAGCAACTTCATTTTCTTATGTAGTTTAGTGACTATGCTTCACAAAAGTAATTTTGGTGACAACTCGAACTTCAATAAGGTTTTAAAATATACATCAGCGCCATTAAACTTTTTTATTTATAATGGATAAGGATATTAAAATATACTTCTGTGCACGAAAAAGAAAAGCAACAATAAAAATACACTCGGCAATACTTCAAATCCGGCATAAGTGTTCGCCATTGCTACACCGTCCTTGCAGCTGTAGCTTCGGGCGACACGGCTGTGAGGTTTGCCTAGACAGCCAATCACACTTCCCATTTTCGTAATCTTGCACTTTGATTGGACAAGCTTAGTATAGCGCTGTGATGACTGAATGTGCGTCTCTCAGGAGGGAGAGAGAGAGTTCTCGGGTAAATGAAACACAGCACCCTTTGTTCTACATGTTTTAAATGCTTCCTGCATTTTCACCGAACAAAGAGAATTAAGTGGAATTTTAATATGAAGTGGTCTAGATATACCATATCTGCCACATCACTGAAATAATACAGTAACTTAGAATACGATTTTGTTAGTATCAAACTATACCTTCTGGTCAACAGTGAAGACATACAACATAAAGTCTATCAAAAGAAAAAAAAATAATTGCCAAAAGGGTTGCTTCTTCTCATGAAAAGGTTCTTCAGTAATTTCAATTTATAGCGTATACTGTGGAAAAAAAAACAACTTCAAATCGAAGTGTGATATAGCGAATGAAAGTAGATTTCTAACGTTTACAGCTGGCTGCTGAGAAAGTTTGCAGAGTGGCTGTTGTTGGCGCTTGGTGACATCTATGAGGCACCAAGTGCTACCATTGCTAGTTAATTATTAATAACTGTTCTTGGAAAAAATAAACCGATTTCTCTCATAAATTAAGTTGAAATTATGTACAACAAATTTCTCAAAATCAGCACAAAGTATTAGTGTTTTGTTGCATAAAGAAAATCATGATACTACTGTACGAGTAGTAAGTGGTAGATTATTCATCTCTGGTTGCTAGCGCCATCTTATGGTTTTATATCGAACCACAATAAAGGTTTTAAACTCATACAATATTAGGAAACAATATAAAATGTAATCATGGGAACAATTAATTACACTCATAAGCATCGTATGTTGTAATATGGTTGAATGAATGTCATATGAAAAATATCTAATTTATTGTTTAGTCTAAATATTGTTTCATTGAAATGAACCTTTGTAATATTCCTCTTGTAACTGCCCCCCAGTGGCACAGCGGTATATCTGCGGACTTACAACGCTTAAATCCGGGTTTCGATACCCGTGGTGGGTAGAGCACAGATAGCCCATTACAAACTATTGTAACTGTTTTCAATGATTGGACTGCCTTTAGCCTTTGACACGAGTACATGATAGACTATAAATAAACATTAAAGGCGTAAATTGTGGGAACATTAAAATTATAATTTGCAATAATTATCTTTAAGTAGTTTCTTGCATTCTTGTGCATCTATTATTAATTAGTATATGAAGATGAAAAAACCAGTAACACAAATGTCTCTGTGATTCGCTTGTTTCTACCGTCTAGGCATTTTTTGTTGTTGTTCTTGTTATCAATAGTAATTGAGTATGGAATATTTGGTAGAAGGACATTTTCCACTATAAAAATAAATATATCTTTTCTTTGAAAATGAAGTGAGTCAATAAATTATATCGAATTATGTATTTATGTTTGATGATAAAATAAAAGAAGACTTGAACTTTAAGCTATTTTGTTTTCCTAATAGGCACTTAAACTAAACTGAACTGATGTTATGAAACTTATGAAACAATGTATTCTAATCTTTATAAGTAACAACGTAAGAAAATAATATCTAATTAGCGAAACACATCTCATTACTCGTAACCAGGTTGATTTTTAGTTTCGCTCTAAATAGGTAGCTTGCTCTGATTGGGAGTTAATAGTAATTAGCATGTGGCAGTTTAATTGGTATTTGACGTTTCTATTCTTATTCAGAATAAGGAATTCCCACACACACACACACGCACAAAAAACAACAACACAATATATATAATTATCCAAAAGTATTTCTTTCCAAGGATATGATAAATTAAGCTCCCGTGTAAAATATGTTGATCAGCTTCTCCATTCTTGAGTAATTTTGCGGACAAAATTAAAACCAAGCATATTATTTGTTTAGAATTAAGCAGGTTTACTTACCGCTACTAGGAGAACATTACATTGCAAAAATGAGATATTTTATCGTAAAACGATCCTGCCTTGGTTAAATCTGACAGAAATTTTGATTTACAACATATCTTATAACACTGTCTAAAATTCAAATTATAACAAGCTTATGTTTCGGGCGTATATGTATTTTCCTCAAAGCAGAGCACATACAGCCCATTGTGTAATTTTGCACTAAAACAAACAATCAACATATTTACCTCAAGGCAACGACATCGAGGTAATTGGATTATTGTCAACAAAATGAAACTAAAATGACTTCCACAAATTAGCCAAGTTTATCAACGACCTTAAATGGCTGTACGTCTCAAAATAAATTATTTCCACACATTTCGTAAAATGTGAATTCTTACCCTAAAAGTTTGATTTGTAAATGACTTAACAGTTGTTGTTCAAGAAAACTGATGATTATATATACGGCTATGTCTGTCGTATTCCAGCCGGCCTGATTAACCCTGGTATTCGGCGAAAGGTCTTTGCGGCACTGGATATGGCCAATCTAGTGTGGTTGACATATTAGAGCCCGGCATGGCCAGGTGGGTAAGACGCTCGACTCGCAATCTGCGGGTTCGCGCCCCCATCCCACCAAACATGCTCGCCCTTTTAGCCTTGGGGGCGTTATAATGTGACGGTCAATCCCACTATTCGTTGGTAAAAAAGTAGCCCAAGAGTTGGCGGTGGGTGGTGATGACTAGCAGCCTTCCCTCTAGTCTTACACTGCTAAATTAGGGGATGGTTGGCGTCAGGAAGGGCATCCGGCCGTAAAAACCCTGCCAAAACCGAAAATAGCGACCCCGTATAGAAACGGGAAGAAGAAGAACCACCGTAACATATTCTATTTTCTTTTCACGCATTGATTCTTAGAATAAATGTGTTAAGATAGTTTGCTAAAAGTCAAAATTGTTTGTTTCAGAAACTGGGGTATACAGACTTATTGTTTAAGATATACTCACATACATTTACACTCTTAGTTCCTATATTTCCTTATTACTGGTTACGCTTACTTGTTTGCTTCAAACTTTCTCGCAAAGCTACATAAAGCTTTGTTTAGCGCATAGAATCGAACGCCGTACATTTCTTTTCAAGTATATAGTTTTTACGTAAAAAAATTATTATGATTTCATTTACTATTTTTGTGTGTAAAATGTCCAAAATATTTCGAAAAGTTAGGTCCATGCTGTATGGATTCAGTGACATACAAAATATACCGCTTTATATGAATTTCGTTAAAATGTTAATATCAAAGCTAACATAGATTTAGTTTAATAATGGTTGGAGACGGCTTGAATGGGTAATGAAGAAAAAACTTTAATATAAGTTTAACATAACAGGAAATGTAAAACGTTTCGACAAGGTTTTGTCATCAACCTTGTCGAAACGTTGTATATTTGCTGTTATGTTAAACTTATATTAAAGTTTTTTCTTCATTACCCATTCAAGCCGTC